>NC_053389.1:600936306-601237460 GCF_905171765.1 Bufo bufo | reverse complement strand
ATTCCTTATTCCATTTCTCCTCAGTATTTCTTTGCTTATATAAGACTCTTTCATATTTCTTAATCTTATTGACAAGGTTCAACCATGTATGTACACTAGGAAAATTTGATGAGAACCACACGTGATTAGAAGTCTTGCCAAAAAGAGTATTTTAATCAGAAGGAGTCTTCTATACTTATCACAGCTAACGTACAGTATATGGAATAACTATTTTCAGTTTTTGAGTAATAGTTTTGGCTATTGCCTCCCAATATTCTGTTAGTTGTGTACAAAACCAAAACATGTGTAAAAAATCAGCCCCAAGTGAATCACACCATGGGCAATTAGTCGTACCTCTCAACACATATAATCTGTGTAAAATATTAAATTTAACCTAAACATGATTAAAATTATGTGACAGCTTAACCTTAAATTGGTCATTATTTCCCCCAATCATCTGGTTAAATCTTTAACCCCTTAATGACCGGGCTCATTTTCACCTTAAGGACCAGGCCATTTTTTGCAAATCTGACCAGTGTCACTTTATGTGTGAATAACTTTAAAACGCTTTTACTTATCCAGGCCATTCGAAGGTCGTTTTTTTTCGTCACATATTGTACTTCATGACACTGGTAAAATGGAGTTAAAAAAAATATATATATATTTATAAAAAAATTCCAAAATTACCAAAAATTTGGAAAAATTAGCTAATTTTTAAATTTCAATTTCTCTACTTCTTTAATACATAGTAATACCTCCAAAAATAGTTATTAATTTACATTCCCCATATGTCTATGTTTAGAATAAAAGAAAAATTCTAAAACCCACTTTTTCAGGACCAGTTCAGGTCTGAAGTCACTTTGTGAGGCTAACATAATAGAAGCCACCCAAAAATGACCCCATTTTACAAACTACACCCCTCAAGGTATTCAAAACTTTGTTAACCCTTTAGGTGTTCCACAAGAATTAATGGAAAATAGATAAAATTCCAATAGTTCACTTTTTTTACCACAACAGAGCAGTGAGTGATGGGGAGGGGGCCCCCCTCCCTCTGTGATCCCGTCAAGAATCGGGGGCTGAAACGGCACAGCAGCCCCCGATGGGAGAGGGAGGGAGCTCCCTCCCTATTAACCCCTTCCATACAGCGGTCCCTACAGACTGCGGCATGGAAGGGGTTAAACGGCTGACATCTGTGAACACTGATGTCAGCCGTTTCAAGCAGAGTGTCAGCAATGTGCTGACACTCTGCTAACCGCTTGGCCATCCTGAGAGAAAGGGTGGGCGGATCATCAAGCGCATAAGAATGTGGGCTGCAGGAAGGGGGGTTAAAAATAAAAAGTTAGGTCATTTTTTATTTTTACTTAAGACATTGCAAATAAACAACAATAAGTACAAGCCTGTGCAGTGTGGTGTTACAATCAATCAAAATACAGGCGTAGCTAGGTGTGAAATACAGAGGTAATAAAGCATGTGGGTAGCAACCCACTGGGTCCACAGAATACTGTATAATACTGTATAACAAGACAATAATATCCAGTTTTATATAATCAGCCACCGAAGTTTCCAAATTAATGAAAAGTAAAAGAATTATAAGACACAGAACAAACAACTAAGACGGGAGGTATGGACAAAGGACACAAGACATAAGGAAAAGGGGTTAGGGGTAGGTCACCTATATCAGCACAGGCACTGGTCAATGTATTCGTCCCATGATTGCCGGATCTTGTTAAATCTCTCAACCTGGTTAGATAAGCTAGCGGATAAGTATTCAATTTTCCTGACCTCCATAACATTTGCAATGAGGTCAATTCGGGTGGGCGGGACAGATCTTTCCAAAATCTGGCAATAAGGCGTCTGGCTGCAGTCAAAATATGTAGGGATAAAAGCAAAATGTGTCTTTTCAACGGCATTGGCGGCATATTCAGTAGATAGAAAAAGGTGTTTAATGGGAACTGAATATGGAAGACCTGGAAGAGAACCTCATGCACCATCTCCCAGAAGGGCCCAATTAAAGGGCAATGTATATGAGACACCTCACCTGTGGTACATCTCCAAAATCTATCGGAGAGAGAAGGGCATAAATGCTTCAATAACTGTGGGGTATGGTACCAAAACATCAATACCTTATAGGAGTTTTCTCTATGAGAGATGCAAGAGGATGACTTCACTGTCCTGTCCCACACTAGTTTCCATTCCGCAGTCGAGATGGGTCAATTAAGAATCGCTTTCCATTTAGACATATAGGAGTGCTTAATGGACGAGGATGATAGGAGGAGGTATATTTCAGATATGAGGCCCTTAGTTGAGCTTGACAGCTTACATAGTTTTTCAAAGGATGTGGGAGTGGATACAGTCGTAGATTTAAATATGGAAACGAACAAGTGCTGTAATTGCAAATGTTGATATCTGACAGAGTCAGGAAGCTGGCGGGGTGATTGTAATCTCTCAAATGGCATCATTTGGAGAGTCTTATAGTCTATAACATCTGCAAAATGGAATAGCTTGTTAGGAAACCAATGCTTGAGGAAAGGGGTTTGCATACCCGTCAGAAACAAAGGGTTAAATAAAAAAGAATTCATGGAGGACCTTTCAGAAGCCAATGAGAGTTGTTGATTGCATCTTAGCCATATGCGAAGAGTTAGAGACATAGGCCCTAGCAAGTCAGGCAGCAACGCAGTCGACAATGGGGAACATATGAGGGAGTTAGGGTGTACAGGAGCTATCCACAATGTCTCCACTTCCGACCATCTAGAGTAAGCATATAGACTAGACCACGCTGGTATTCTCCGCAAATGGGTTGCCCAATAATACTTTGTTATATCAGGGGCTGCCAGACCCCCCAGCGACTTAGGCGCTGTAAGAGTCGCACAAGCTATCCGGTGCCTCTTCCCATTCTATATGAATCTCAGCATACTAGATTGTAGGGCACGCAGCTCCCGACTCGGTACCGGGACCAATAGCGTCTGAAACAAGGACTGTAGCTACACGACCCAACAAGGAAATGGGAAGAGGCATCCATTTACTCATAAGAGCCTTTAAGTTCCGGAACGTGTCCGGAAAGTTGAGTGCATACAAGGAGGAATAAGTCGGAGTTAGGTTTATTCCTAAATATCGTAATGTAGTGTCCCGACAACCTCCCGTACACTCCCAGCAACTGGAAAAGGTTTGGAAGCGTTATATGCAAATCCGTCAATGTGAGCAGAATATCATCCGCAAACAAGGACAGCTTGAACTCGACCTTATTGACCATGACTCCGTGTATATCCGGGTGTGCTCGAATGGCCGCAGCAAGGGGTTCAATACAGAGGACAAATATTAAGGGGGATAGCGGGCACCCCTGGCTTTTGCCATTACATATAGGGAAGGTTGAGGAAAGAGCATGGGGCAATTTTACCTCCGCTGTTGGCTGTGAGTAAAGCATTCGTAAGGCCGTTAGGAAGGGGCCCGTAATACCAAAGGTCTGCAAGGCGGAGAACATAAATGACCAGTTCAAATGGTCAAACGTTTTTTCAGCGTCGAGACTAAGCAATAACGTTGCCTCATTGCGTCTATTAACCATCTCTATGAGATCGATAGTACACCTAGTATTGTCTCCACCCTGCCGTTCCCTGACAAACCCCACCTGGTCCTTGTGAATCAGATGGGGAAGCCACACCGAGAGTCAATCAGCTAAGGTTTTCGTAAAAATTTTTAGGTCCGAGTTAATGAGGGCGATGGGCCTATAGTTGGCACAATCCAGGGAATCCTTTCCAGGTTTAGAGATCAGTGTGATGTAAGAATGCTATAACAAGGTGGGTATCGGGGAGCCCTGTAAAAATGAGTTATATAGAGGCAACATATGGGGTATCAAAATGTCTGAGAAATTTTTATAATACACATAGGGTAACCCATCTGGGCCATGCGATTTCTTGTTGGGGAGCTGTTTAAACACTTCTTGTAATTCCTTCCCCGTGATGGGGGCGTTCATCCTCCGGCAATTTAGGAAGGTTGCATTTAGACAGAAAAGTTTCAAAAAGGCGCGCGCGTTGCGACTGATCGGGAGGGAGCTGCTGGGGGATAGAATAAAGATGTGCATAAAACTCCTGAAAAAGTTTTGAGATCGCCTCAGGCTTGTATAGTAATGTGTTATCTGCTCGTCTCATAACAGTTGGGCTACCCGTCAGGTTTGAATCATGCAATTGATTAGCTAGAAGAGTATGGGGTTTATTATCACACACATAAAATCTTTGCCTAGAATACAATAGTTTCTCAACTTTTTGACATTGTAATTCTCGTAATCTGGCCCTTAAGATTACAATACGGCGTAACAAATTACGGGAGCGACGGGAGCCCAGCTGATCTTCAAGACTTTTAAGCTGAGCAGTAAGGGAGATCTGTTGCGCAATACGATCTTTCTTCAATCGGGATCCCAACGCTATACATTGGCCTCTGAAAACCGCCTTATGAGCCTCCCACAGTGTAGCGACAGAGGAGACGGAGGATTGATTAAGCATAAAGTATTCCATGAGAGTATCCCTAAGCTCCTGACGGATAGGTAGACTATTTAAGAGAGTGGAATATAGGTTACAGAACCTGCCCTCCCTGTCAGCAATATAGGATTCAACCTGTATCGGGCAATGAGTAGACAGAAGAATGGCCACCCCCGCCGTCTTTTTCCCCGACGTAGCAGAGTACACTCGGGGAAAAGACCTCTGTGCAAACTTAAAGGAGCCCTGTTGATCAAAATGGGTCTCTTGGAGAAATACTACATCTGCTTTGTGGGATTTGCATTTGTTCAGAGCTAGGCGTCTCTTGGCATTGGAATTGAGGCCCTTAACATTTAATGAAATACACTTAACCATCATAAAACATGAAGAAGAAAATACTTGCTAAGCTCAAACCCCACATCCCATTGCGAGGAGACCACAGAAGATTCGGACCCCCGTGAGACTGTAGCACAGATGAACCGCAGCCAGACCACCTAGGAATAAGAGACACAGGAGGAAAACACAAAGGGGAAGAAGGGGGAGACACAAAAAACATCAATAACCACACAATTGTAATATCATTGGGCAAAACTACCCAGAGAGAGATCAGTAACACATAGTAAGCAAAGGTATTATTATCGCCACACTGTCTCTCGATCCCAAAAAATATTGGGGAAAGAGGGAGGGTACTGATACTCATCCCTACTATAGGGGAGTTACTGGACGTCCTCAAAAACGGCAGAAAAAGAGGACACCAGAGTACCAAAAAGTACAAGGACAGCATTATCAAGACCAGTAAGCGTCCCGGGAAGTCAAAAATGGTCCTGAAGTGAAAAAAGAACACCGCCAAAAGGCAAAAAAGTGAACAGGAGACGTGCAGTACTTAATGCAATAGAACTCTGTACTCATGGGGGAGCGACGACAGGTTCCAAGTTGTGCAGGTCGTCTTGAAAAGGAGGACGCCGCTTCTTTTGTCTAGGCGTCTGCCAAACCGGATCTGGAACAGGCTTTGGGTCCGGGAGCTCCCAATCCGCTATGGAGGGTGGATCCACATCTAAGGCTGAGCAGAATGCCAGGAGATCTGCATGCTGACGAAGAGTGAAAGTTCTGCCATCTTTTGTGGCTAAGAGGGCAAACGGGAAGCCCCATCTATACGGAATTCTTCGCTTCCGTAGGAGGGTCAGCAATGGTTGTAGCGCCCGTCTTTTCTGGAGAGTCCACTAGGAGAGATCTTGATATAGTTGGACAGCCGTACCATGGAACTCAATTGACCGGTGCACTCGAGCTTTAGCCATTATATTCTCTTTCAATTCAAAGTCATTCACGCAACAGATCACATCGCGAGGTGGAGCGGTAGAGGATTTAGGGCGTAGGGCTCTGTGCGCTCTATCCAGTTTAATAGGCTGCGTTAATGGTGCCCCTAGTATTGAGTTGAAAAGTTCCATCAGGGTCACCCGCAGATTCTCCTCATTGTCGGATTCAGGGAGTCCGCGGATACAAATATTGTTTCTACGGCCTCGGTTATCCAGGTCTTCCAGGTGGCGGGTATTATCCCTGATAAATTGTGTCTAGGAGGCTATAATAGATTAAAGGTGAGCGACACTCCTGCATGTGTCATCATGTTCAGTCTCTATGGAGTCCACGCGACCCGCCAGCTGCTGGATGTCCCTCCTGAGGGAGGAAATTTCAGATTTGCAAGCATTCCTAACCTCAGTGATCAACAATTTGAAGTCTTCTTTAGTGGGCAAATGCTGCAGGGTTTGCTGAAGCAATTTGGAGGATTGTGTGGAATGGAGGGAGCCCTCCTCTCCTTCATCCATAGAATCAGACAGATGGTCCCATGAAGCCCCTTCAGGCTCAGCGCCAGAGCGAAGTTGAGCTCAATCAGCAACCTCTGAGGGGCGTTCAATCCAGTCCCCACGCTTGTGAGCTGGTGTGGTCGTCTGTCTTGGGCGCCATTTTAAGCAGCATGTTTAGGCCTAGGGCTTCTGAGGGAGGCGACCCCGCCTTTAGCCCAGCGCAGTGACCCCCTGGCAAGTCCCCTGAGTGTCTGGGGACAAATACAGTGGCTGCGGGCGACGGAGACTGGACCCTGGTGGCGTGGGAGGGTGGCGTCTGCGGGCTGGGAGAGAGCGCGGGAGCACTCACCGGAGGCCGCACACAGGAGCAGGCCACTGTTCCTATGTGATGATGTCTGGCGCTTGCGGAGGTATGTGTCGAGCGTGGAATGCACCCGGACAGGCTTCTGACTGGCAGCTGCGGGTTTGTGGGGTGCTTTCTTCCCCATGAGCGGGGTTCCAGTGGCGTATGAGCAGGGGTCAAGTCCTGGGGAAAAAAAGTGTGGGAACGCACCCAAATGCCTCCGCGTGACGTCACGGCGCGCGGCGTACGCAAAGGGCAGGGGAGGTTGGGAGGAGGAGCAAGCACCGTATTTTTCGCCCTATAAGATGCACCGGCCCATAAGACGCACCTAGGTTTTAGAGGAGGAAAATAGGAAACAATATTTTTCATTCCACCTCAGGTCAGACCAGCCATCAGACCCCCAATGTTAATTAGACCTCAGCTCGCAGGCACAGCCCCAATGCTTCAGATCAGACCCCCATGTCAGCCATCAGCCCTCCATGTCATATTTCTCCCCGTCCATGGCACAGACTACAGACATTGTCTCCGGCCCATCATGTAACCCCATCCTCACCCATGTCACATTTCTCCCCCTCCATTTGATTGCTCTAACACCTAAAGAAAAAATAATAATTAAAAAAACCTGATGTTTCTCCAGATGATCTTATGCTAAAAGTAGTGATAATAGTCTCAAAGGTCTATAGAAGCAGGTACACTATTTTTACAAACCTTTGAGACTCTATTAACACTACTATCAACATCAGGTCATTTAGAGAAACAGCATGTTTTTTTAATTATGTTTTTCCTTTAGGTGTTATAACATAACTTTCATTTGATTGCTGTAACACCTAAAGGAAAAATCATTTTAAAAACCTGCTGTGTCTCTAGATGACCTTATGTTAATAGTAGTGTTATTAGAGCCTCAAAGGTCTGTAAAAATAGTGTAACTGCTTCTATAAACCTTTCAGACTCTATTACCACTGCTATCGACAAAAGGTAATCTTGAGAAACAGCAGGTTTTTAATTTGTTTTCCTTTAGGTGTTCAAGCAATCAAATAAGTTATGTTATAACACCTATAGGAAAAAAAGAATTTAAAAAACTTGCTCTTTCTCTAGGTGACCTTATGTTTATAGTAGTGTTAATAGAGTCTCAAGGGTCTATAAAAGAAGTTACCCTATTTTGTACAGACCTTTGAGACTCTATTAACACTACTATCAACAGAAGGTCATCTAAAGAAACAGCAGGCTTTAAAAAAAATCCCTTTAGGTGTTAGAGTGCAATCAAATTAACGTTATGTGTTAAGATTAGGGTCAGAAGCAGACAAGCACTCTTGGGTATTAGTTTTTACATTCATAAAGCTCCACATTGAGCTTCCAGCAGCAGACAGATGCCAGGGCCCTTCTGTGGTCACCTCACATGGGCATATGGTCTTTTCTCAGCAGAGTCCTGCCATACATGCTGGGTAGATGCTAGAATGGATCTGTTAGAAGGAGGTCTGTGACGTCACTGGTCACATGATCCACTGTGAGAACGCAGGCTTCACAACCTCCTGCTGTGTTTAGCTCCAGAGAGAAGGGGGTGTGAAAGGATGGACCAATGGCAGGGCAGCTAGTTGATACTGGCCAATCAGCAGCCTCCTGCTCCTTTCTGTGGCTTAGAGTGAACACTGGCTGGGGAGGGGAGGGGAGGGCACCCGGCAGCGCTGCTGGCAAGTAAGTGATTAAAAAAAAAAAAGGTTAGTTTTTCCGCCCACCCCTTTCTCTGTGCAGGGTGCGCCCTAAGACAGCCGCTTGGTCTGCCTTATGGAAGCGCCGGCCCTGTAACGGGAACGGCGTTCCTGCTGTGAAAAAAGTGCAGGAACGCCGTTCCCACCCGTTCCCCCTCGACTCGAGCCCTGCGTATGAGTCTCCTTCTGCAGTCTCAAGTGGCGGAGCTCAGCCTTCACGCCGCCATTCTCTTAGACGGCCAGGCCACGCCCCGACCATATCAAAAGTTAGGTCATTTTGAAGTTTCTGATCCCCGCGGTCACGGACCGTGGGGATCAGAAACCTCCAAAAGCGCTGCAAACCGCAGGTCGGAATCGACCTGCGGTTTGCAGCGATCGCTGATACCGGGGTGTCACAGGACCCCCCTCGGCATTATCACAGAGTGCCTGCTGAATGATTTCAGCAGGCACTCTGTTCCGATCACCGCCCGCCACGCCCTGGGACATTAGAGCGTACAGGTATGCCCTGTGCCCGTAACAGGTTAAAATAGATTCCCAAACCTTTTGTCGGGGGGGGGACATATTCTATTAAATAGTGCCCCGAGAAGCAATTTATAAAGTTCAGTGTCTATATATTACAAAAATCTCCCCTTCACACTAGAAAGTGCCGAACGTAACTGTAAGTATCTAAACCAAGATAAATTGTTTGTATGTTCTCTTTGTGTCAACTCCAAAAAAGAAATTATATCTCCATTATTTACCACTTGTGCAGCATACAGAATATTATTCTTCTGCCAGTACTTATCTTTAGCTAAACCATCTAGCTCCTGTAGATAATAATTATGCCAAAGAGGTGTACATTGGAAGGATCCCATAATTCCCAACCAACCTCTAATAGTGCTCTACGTCTTACTAAATAATTTTCTAGATTCCATATATTCCTGTTGGACCCTGGCTAATGTCCCAGACTCTAATAGTGTAAACAGATTATCATATGCAGATCTACTCAGTAAGTTTCTACAGAGTGGACTTTCCTCCCAATGATTATAAAGCCATAACTGTGACGCTTTAAAATAACCCTTAAAATAGGGAAGTTTCAACCCTACCTGTTTAATTATAGAGATATTCCAATTTAAGCCTCACATGTTTTCTTCCCCAAAGTAGATAATTAATAATTCTCTCAATTAACTTAACCCCTTAAGGACCCAGGACGTACCGGTACGCCCTATTTCCCGAGTCCTTAAGGACCCAGGACGTACCGGTACGTCCTGACTTAAAATCTGTATTCCGGCGCCCCAGGGGTTAATCGGAACGGGATTTCGGCTGAAATCATTCAGCCGGCATGCCGTAACAATGCAGGGGGGGGTCATTTGACCCCCCCGAAACGGCGATCGCAGCAAACCGCAGGTCAATTCAGACCTGCGGTTTGCTGCGCTTTTTGCAGTTTCTGATCCCCGCGGGCCCTGGGGGCGTTGCGGGAGGCGGGCGGTGCGGTAGGCGGGATCGCGATCCCCCGCCCGCCTCCCCATGAATGATCGTTGGCTTCTAGTGGTTATACCAGGGTGCCAGCACATTGCTAGCACCCTGGTATAAATGGCTGACATCTGTGTAGATGTCAGCCGTTTAACCCTTTCCATACCGCGGTCCGTACGGACCGCTGTATGGAAAAAGTTAACTGTCATCGGTCAGGGAGCTCCCTCCCTCTCCATCGGGGGGCTGCTGTGCCTTTGCAGCCCCCCGATGGAGAGGGAGAGAGCCCCCAGAGAGCCCCCCTCAGCCCTGTGCTCACCCTTCCCCGTCTGCGAAGTTCTGAGCAGACGGGGAAGGTTCCCATGGCAACAGGACGCCTGCTCAGGCGTCCTGCTGTCCATGTGCTGAACAGATCTGTGCTAAAAGCATAGATCTGTTCAGTGTAAGTAAAATACAGTACAGAACAATATATTTTGTACTGAACTGTATTATACAGACATCAGACCCACTGGATCTTCAAGAACCAAGTGGGTCTGGGTCACAAAAATGTAAAAAAATGTGAAAAAAGTTAAGATAAAAAAACAAAACATTTATCACTGAATAAAAAAAATAAAAAATAAATACACTACACATATTAGGTATCGCCGCGTCCGTAACGACCTGATCTATAAAACGGTCATGTTACTTTCCCCGCACGGTGAACGCCATAAAAATAAAAAAATAAAAACTATGAGAAAATTGAAATTTTGCCCACCTTACTTCCCAAAAAAGGTAATAAAAGTGATCAAAAAAGTTGCATGTACGCCAAAATAGTACCAATCAAACCGTCATCTCATCCCGCAAAAAATGAGACCCTACTCAAGATAATCGCCCAAAAACTGAAAAAACTATGGCTCTTAGACTATGGAAACACTAAAACATGATTTTTTTTGTTTCAAAAATGAAATCATTGTGTAAAACTTACATAAATAAAAAAAAAAGTATACATATTAGGTATCGCCGCGTCCGTATCGACCGGCTCTATAAAAATATCACATGACCTAACCCCTCAGGTGACCACCGTAAAAAAATAAAAACAAAAACGGTGTAAAAAAAGCCATTTTTTGCCATCTTATGTCACAAAAAGTGTAATAGCGAGCGATCAAAAAGTCATATGCACCCCAAAATAGTGCCAATCAAACCGTCATCTCATCTCGCAAAAAATGAGACCCTACTCAAGATAATCGCCCAAAAACTGAAAAAACTATGGCTCTTAGACTATGGAGACACTAAAACATTTTTTAGTGTATAAAACTTACATAAATAAAAAAAATAGTATACATATTAGGTATCGCCGCGTCCGTGACAACCTGCTCTATAAAATTACCACATGATAAAACCTGTCAGGTGAATGTTGTAAATAACAAAAAAAAAAAAGTGCCAAAAAAGCTATTTCTTGTTACCTTGCTGCACAAAAAGTGTAATATAGAGCAACCAAAAATCATATGTACCCTAAACTAGTACCAGCAAAACTGCCACCCTATCCCGTAGTTTCTAAAATGGAGTCACTTTTTTGGCGTTTCTACTCTAGGGGTGCATCAGGGGGCTTCAAATGGGACATGGTGTCAAAAAACCAGTCTAGCAAAATCTGCCTTCCAAAAACTGTATGGCATTCCTTTTCTTCTGCGCCCTGCCGTGTGCCCGTACAGCGGTTTACGACCACATATGTGGTGTTTCTGTAAACTACAGAATAAGGGCCATAAATAATGAGTTTTGTTTGGCTGTTAACCCTTGCTTTGTAACTGGAAAAAAAATATTAAAATGGAAAATCTGCCAAAAATGTGAAATTTTGAAATTGTGTCTCTATTTTCCATTAAATCTTGTGCAATACCTAAAGGGTTAACAACGTTTGTAAAATCAGTTTTGAATAGCTTGAGGGGTGTAGTTTCTTAGATGGGGTCACTTTTATGGAATTTCTACTCTAGGGGTGCATCAGGGCGCTTCAAATGGGACATGGTGTCAAAAAACCAGTCCAGCAAAACCTGCCTTCCAAAAACCAAACCGCGCACCTTTCACTCTACGCCCTACTGTGTGGCCGTACAGTAGTTTACGGCCACATATGGGGTGTTTCTGTAAACAGCAGAGTCAGGGCAATAAAGATACAGTCTTGTTTGGCTGTTAACCCTTGCTTGGTTAGTGGAAAAAATGGGTTAAAATTGAAAATTAGGCAAAAAAATGAAATTCTCAAATTTCATCCCCATTTGCCAATAACTCTTGTGCAACACCTAAAGGGTTAACGACATATGTAAAATCAGTTTTGAATACCTTGAGGGGTGTAGTTTCTTAGATGGGGTCACTTTTAGGGAGTTTCTCCTCTAGGGGTGCATCAGGGGGCTTCAAATGGAACATGGTGTCAAAAAACCAGTCCATAAAAATCAGCCTTCCAAAAACCATACGGCGCACCTTTCACTCTACGCCCCGCTGTGTGGCCGTACAGTAGTTTACGGCCACATATTGGGTGTTTCTGTAAACGGCAGAGTCATGGCAATAAAGATACAGTCTTGTTTGGCTGTTAACCCTTGCTTTGTTAGTGGAAAAAATGGGTTAAAATGAAAAATTAGACAAAAAAATGAAATTCTCAAATTTCCTCCCCATTTGCCAATAACTCTTGTGCAACACCTAAAGGGTTAACAATGTATGCAAAATCAGTTTTGAATACCTTGAGGGGTTTAGTTTCTTAGATGGGGTCATTTTTGGGTGGTTTCTATTATGTAAGCCTCGCAAAGTGACTTCAGAGCTGTAGTGGTCCCTAAAAATTGAGTTTTTGTAAATTTCTGAAAAATTTCAAGATTTGCTTCTAAACTTCTAAGCCTTGTAACATCCCCAAAAAATAAAATATCATTCCCAAAACAATTCAAACATGAAGTAGACATATCGGGAATGTAAAGTCATCACAATTTTTTGGGGTATTACTATGTATTACAGAAGTAGAGAAACTGAAACTTTGAAATTTGCAAATTTTTCCAAATTTTTGGTAAATTAGGTATTTTTTTGTGCAAAAAAAATATTTTTTTTGACTTCATTTTACCAGTGTCATGAAGTACAATATGTGACGAAAAAACTATCTCAGAACGGCCTGGATAAGTCAAAGCGTTTTAAAGTTATGAGCACTTAAAGTGACACTGGTCAGATTTGCAAAAAATGGCCTGGTCCTTAAGGTGAAAATGAGCCCGGTCCTTAAGGGGTTAAAAAACTTATCCTCAATCCACACTGGGTAATTCCTAAGAATATAGAGGATTTGGGGTAGTATCACTATCTTAACAAGGGATATTCTGTCGGCTCTAGATAGAGGAAGTCGAAGCCATATAGTCCCTTTTGACCTCAACTTATCAATGGGATCAGGTTTAAATGTAGAAAATCTTTAACTTTAGGGGATAGGGGATATAATCATGCGCAAATACTCAAATAAATCAGAGATCCTCAGTAAACTCAAGGGTCCCTCAATAGAATAATCAGGTCTATCCACAGGCACACATGTCGTCTTTGACCAATTAACATTGAATGCTGAGACTACACCAAAGGCATTAACTATATGAATAAGTTCAGGAAGTTAAAGAAATTCGGTCCTCTACTCCTAATATTCCAGACCCTTCAATCCCCTGGTGGTAACTAACTCTGGCAGCAAGGGGCAGCAAGGGACTCAATATAAATATCGAATAACAATGGGGAGAGTAGACATCCCTGATGGGTGCCTCTACTCAAAGAGAAGCTCTCCGTCAAGCTCCCATTAACATTCAGTCTTGCAGTAGGGCACTTATACAAAAGCTTAACCAGATTTATAAATCTAGTGCCAAATCCCATTCTTCCCAGCACCTTCCAGAGGAATCCCCACTACACCCTGTCAAACGCCTTGGAGGCGTTTAAAGACAGAATGGAGCAGGGACACCCCCCCCCCCCCCCCCGGGGACTGTAGATTAGCAAACAAGTGATGTAGATTATAATAAGTACTGTCATTAGTATTAAACCCATTTTGGTCAGGATGTATGGTTGATGTAATAACCTTAGATAGCCTTGTAGCCAGAATTCTTGAGAGAAGCTTCATATCTGTATTAAGTAAGGTAATAGGCCTATAAGACCCCATATCTAAATGGTCATTTCCCTTTTTCAATATTAATGTTATTACAGCCTCAGTCATTGATTCTGGATGGCTACCCTCCTCAAATTATCCCAAAAACACCTTCAGCAAGTGAGGGAGGATATTCCCATATTGCCGATAGAATTCATATGGGAGTCCATCTGACCCGGGGGAAGAATTTCTCGAGCATGCCTTCAGTGCAGTCTTTAACTCCTCTAGAGATGGATCCAAATACAGAAATTCTCTCTAAGTATCAGTAAGAACTGGAAAAGAGATAGAATCTAAATATGAATCCATCTCTTCATCTAATATAACCTTATCTGAGTTATATAGATCAGAAAAATGCTTCAAAAACATTCCTTTTATACGCTCTTGTTGTCGAATAATTATACCCTCGGATAACCGAATATTAACTATCTCTTTTTTTCTGCTCTTGATTAGATATCACCCTTGCTAAAAGTTTCCCTGTTCTCCCCGCTTCCGAAAAATATTTTTGTCCCTTAAGAAAAAGTCTCTGCTAGGCCTTTTCGAAGAGGAAGTCAGCATATACCTGGCTTGCCTTCTGCATACTTTCCCTATATCCTGGAATTTTATTCCTAGAGAACTCATTCATGGCAGCTAACGCTACTTCTTTTAGCTCTCTGTCCTTCTTGCCATATGCCTTTTTTAAATTGAAAATATTGCTAATAAAAATTCCCCTTATAAAGGCCTTAAATGTGTCCCATACCAGTTGGGGTCTAGCAGTGTTCTCATTGCTATCCCAAAAGTACTCCATCTCTTATCTAACCCGATCATGGGTATCTTCATCCATTATGGAAATCCAATGGGGGTTCAACCTAAATACAGGTCTTACTTTATAAGCATTACCCCCATGGATAATTCAAGACATAGGTGTACATGGTCTGATAATGACCTGGCCTCATATTTCATTAATTTAATAAATCTAAGATAGTTTTTATTTATCAAGGCCAGGTCTATCCTAGACATGGAATTTCCAGCTTTACTTATACAGGAGTATACCAGCCCATTCCCATACATCCACATAGCCTGCTTCTAAACAAAAGCGTGTCAAAGCGGACCCTTGGGCCCACAGATATTTTATTGATTTAATCCCCAATTACCAGAGAGGGACATTCAGGTCACTGATCCACAAAGGTTAATAAACGATTGAGTACATATAAAGACAGGGGAGGCGGAATGTAAACAAAGGCCAAAATACACAATCTTCCAGACAATTTCCCATAGAGAAAGACAAATCTCCCTTGATCATCGATAGAGGATGCTTCGCAGACAAAATCAATCCCCCTGTGGATCAAAACTGTAACACCTCTGGAGTAGCTAGTAAAGGTAGAGCACAGCTCATCTCCTACCGCACCGCAGAGCCGTCTCCTCGGTGGCATGTGTCTCAATCAGACAGACACTTGCTGGTAGATGTCTCTGGACCTGGTCAAAAACCGCCTGTCTTTTGATCTTATCCCCAAGGCCTCACACATTCCAGATAAAGATTCTAGTTACCATCTAGATCAGCCCGCAGATTACCTTAATATATGTTTCCGACTTCCGGTTCCGGCGCGCACATGTGAGGACGCGAGGTGGAGGAGCTCCGCATACCCTGCCACATATCGGGGGTGTACCGGGATCAGAAGCAGGATCGGTGTCTCCAAATGTGAGTTGGGAGACACATGGACAAATACCTAATACGTACCGGCCCCCCGCAGACGAACTCTCCAATACCGAAGCGGCACTCAGCACAGCCGCGACTGGACAAGATGGCGGAGGGTAAGCGGAGAAATACCCGCTCCTCCTCACAGCCCCCCTTGCTATCTGAGGCAGACAATTCTGGGGGAGAAACACCTCCACACTCGCAGCAGATGCTGCAGCTTCAGGAATTAGAGCTCCCCAGTAAAGAAATAGCGATGGCGGTCGCACAGATACTGGCTCCTGATATTAAGGCCACGCTAGAATCTACTATTGCGGGGACAATGAAGCAACTGCAGCAAGACATTGCGCAGAATTCATCCCATATACGGGAACTGGAGCAAAGAACAGGAGTCCTGGAAGATGAATTGAGTAGAACCCAGACACAAGTTAGAGAAATAGTACGCATTACCCAGGCTCTGCAAGACAAAGTAGAGGACCTGGAGAATCGTTCTAGGAGGAGCAATATTCGTATAATAGGTCTCCCTGAGGACATTCCAGCACATCAATTGGCGCGATTCTGCTCCTCAAAACTTCCTAGGGCGATGGGTTTTGAAATGCCACTCACGGTTGAAAGAGCTCATAGAATAGGCCCCCCCAGAGAACCGCGCCTTGAGGGCCAAGCTTCCAGACCGAGACCAGTTATAGCCAAGTTTCTTAACTATGCAGATAAGGAAGCTATTTTGCTGAAATACCGACGCCTGAATCAACCCCTCAGGGTAAGGGAAAGCAAGCTTTTATTGTTTGGCGACTATTCGATGGAGGTTGCTAAAAGAAGGAGAGCCTTTTCTCAGATTTGTACACAGCTAGTGCAGAAGAAAATCCGCTTTGCACTAGTTTATCCGGCTGTCCTGCGTGTTTTCAAGCAGAATGAAGAGACAGACACGTTTTTATCACCTAGGGAAGCGACAGAGGCCTTAGAATGTGGCGACTCTTCTGAAAGTCCGAGATCAGGCTCATCGTCTAGAGGACGTTCTTCACCCAGAGGAGGCCGTTCAAGCGGCCATTTGGATCCCAGGCCTTGTGATACTTACCCACGTGGGTCCGGAGAAGTTGCCAGTCGAGTAACTAATCAGGACTGGGACTGATCTCTGCAGCGTAAAATGGCAAAAAATTGGAAGATGCGTTCATGGAACTTATCTGATGCCAATCTTATGGATGGTAGTATAATGTTTAACCCTATAGTGACACTGTGGGGAAGTTCAGTGATAGTTCTTTAACAGGATGGGGAAGGGTAGATGAGCAGAAGTGGAGAGAAACATGTGCTGAATGCTCATGGGTAATGGAGAGATTAGTAAGATGAGTATATGTTGGTGGGAATCTGGCGAGACAGAGTCCGTATGTACTCGCCAGTTCAGTGCGAAAAAAAAGAAGTCTAAAGTGTCCTTTGGCGGATTGTTGAAGCCTTTATATGTAAAGCAATATGTTATTGTTATTAGGTTGGGGGAAATGTTTTTTGCCATTTATACGGTCATGCTCCATGGATGTTTTACACAAGCTGCATTTGATGTTCATGTCTGGGGGAGGCCTCCTCCGGGTGCCGCTCTCTACATATCCATGTTACTACTCATTTTATGAAAATAGTATCCTGGAATGTAAAAGGCCTCAGAGCCCCGCAAAAAAAATTAATGGTTCTTAAACACCTCAGGAAATTGAATGCAGATATTGCATTGCTTCAGGAGACACACCTGGAGGAGGTTGACTTTTGGCGTATGAAACGTCTCTGGGTAGGTAGTGTCCTGGGTTCACCATCGAGAAATAGGAAAGCAGGGGTAATTGTTCTAATTCACAAACGACTAAGCCATGATATGGTATTGACTGAATGTGATGCAGAGGGTAGGATTATACATCTCAAAATATCCACTGCTGCAGGTCCTATGGACATATTCAATGTATATGGCCCTAATGCTGGTCAGGCCTCTTTTTTTTAGAAATCTGGAGAGCAGGATTTCTCAAGAGGCTGGGAATCAGATATTAGTCATGGGAGACCTTAACGCGGTACATAATCCAGTGGAAGATCGAAAGCAAACTCAGCCCACTCATCAGCCCGCGCAGCCTACTAGAGGGGGGGGGATATTCCCTGGAATCTTTTATTAAATACACAAACATGGTAGATATATGGAGGTTTCTGAATCCAGTGGAAAGGGAGTTCACACACTTTTCTCATGTACACCGGTCGTGGTCTAGGATTGACTATGCCCTGACCTCATCACAGCTTTCAAAAAAGGTTCTAATAGCGGAGATCACTGACATGGTGGTGTCTGACCACGCCCCGGTGTGCATTACTATTGCTGAAGCCACTCCCAGAGGCACTGATAGGGTATGGCGTTTACCTAGCTACCTCATGACAGATGAAGATTTTCTAGATAAATTAAAAGGCTGGTGGTGGGAGTTTTTAGATAATAATTCTAGTCATAGGGACAATTATTCTCTACTTTGGGATACAGCAAAAGCAGTAATACGTGGGAATATTATATCTTATGCAACAGCTAGGAAGAAGAAGGTATGGCTTAAACTCCAACAAGCCACAGATGAGGTCCGTACTGCATACACTTCCTATCTAATGAGCCCTACGGATATTAACAGGGTTAGATGGGTAACAGCAAAGCACAACTATGATCATAAGCTAGAACAGCAAATTAAACTGCATATGGACTATCATTCAGCTAAGTTGTTTAAATATGGCAATAAAGCGGGTAAAATTTTGGCCAATTTGATTAACACACAACGCTATAGTCCTGCCATTAGATCTATTTTAGATGATGCAGGAAAGAAGCACACGAATCCGAAGGATATTGTGGAGTGCTTCCGGAAATATTTTGAGGTGCTTTACTCCAAAGATGATTACAACCAAGCGAAAGCTGAAGAACTATTAGCTAAAGTCTCTCTCCCCAAACTCACGGAAGATAAATTTGAATAGCCTTAATAAACCAATCTCAATTGAAGAGGTCCAATTTACCATTAAATCTCTTAGTAATGGGAAGGCACCGGGTCCAGATGGGTTCCCAGCTGAGTTTTTTAAAGCTCTTATTGCAGAAGTCTCCCCGGTCCTTCAGGACTTATTCAACTCCTGTCTACAAGGAGGTGACATTATGTCTACAGGAAAACTAGCGCACATTAAACTTATCCCCAAGCCGGGCATTGCTCAGATGGGCTCGTATCGCCCAATCTCATTGATAAACCAGGATTTAAATTATGACAAAGCTAATGACGAATAGGTTAGCCGAACTCATGCCAACTTTGATAGGCCCCCATCAGGTAGGGTTTGTTAAGGGAAGGGCAGCGGTCACAAACATTAGAACGGTTCTAACAATACAGGATTATTTGTTCCATAATCAAGACCCAGTTGGTTGCCCTGCTCTGCTGTCTGTGGATGCGGAAAAGGCTTTCGACAATGTGAATTGGAATTGGTTGGGAAAATCCTTGGAGGCTTTTGGTTTTGTAGGGCCTTTCCGGACGTTTCTTAATACCTTATACACTAGTCCAATGGCACAGATCCATTTGCCTGGTTTTTTGTCGACGCCTTTCCGCCTCCACAGAGGTACAAGACAGGGATGCCCTTTATCTCCGCCCCTTTTTAATTTGGCCCTTGAACCCCTAGTTAGATTCCTGATACAATCAGACTTATTTCAGGGGATTAAAGTAGGGACTAGAGAAGTTAAACTCACCTGTTTTGCGGATGACATACTACTCTTTCTTAAATCCCCGGAGACAGAATTAAGAATTGTTCTAAACTCCTTGCAGTACTTTGGGGATATGACAGGTTATCGAGTTAATGTAAATAAGAGCCAATTGTTATTTTTAAAAGGTTATACCAGAGATCGTAATGCGCCAATTGAGCTTCAGGATGTGGAGGTGGTCCCTCAATATCTGACATACCAGGGTATTAAAGTAGGTAGGAGTCCATTATAGTTATATAAATTAAACTACGAGCCATTGATTAAAAAAATAGTGGAAGAACTAGAAAAGTGGCTGAATTTGCCATTGTCACTATTTGGGAGAGCTCATCTATTGAAGATGGTTAGCTTTGCCAGGTTATTATATCCTATGCAGACCATTCCCCTACTCTTAAAGCATGTAGACATTGCTAGGATCCAAAAAGCCTTCTCGCGCTTTCTTTGGCGTGGTAGGAGGCCAAGGATTGCTTATGCGAAATTATGCCTGCTGAAATGGGAGGGTGGCTTACAAATGCCCAATATTAGGAACTATAATTTGGCATCCCTCTGGAGACATATTAAAGACTGGCTGAAGGATACCTCAAATTTCTCCAATACCCCGTTGGAGAAGGAATTATCTGCTCCATGGGATTTGGGGGCTATACTACACACTAAACTTCGAGATATTCCTCTCAAGCTGAAAAAATATACACTACTAAAAGATACCCTAGCAACGTGGAAAGGGGTACGTAAATTATACAGGTTACCTATGTATCTCTCGCCATATATGCCATTATGGACTCTTCCTGCTTTTTCAGCAGGGAGACGGTCAGTAATGTTTACATTGTGGAAAGAGAAAGGCATTGTCTTCCTGAAGCAGCGAAGTCAAAACTGTTCTCTGTCAGACCTGTATCGCAAAATCCAGAATACTCACTCGATTCCTTTAGAAGCAAAAGTATTCCAGAAATGGGAAAGTGAACTTGATGATGTGACAATAGCTCCAAAGCTAAGAGAGGGAATGGAGCGTGTGAGGCAGTCGAACGGTAACGAGATGTGGAGGGAGATGCACTTTAGGATTTTGCACAAAGCAACATATGCATTTGATTTATCATACAGGGATGCCCCAGCACATTATCTTAGGTGGTGCCCAAAATGCAAATTACAAAAAGCTAATCTATTACACGGGCTGCTGGAGTGCCCCTCTCTAATCCCTCTATGGAAGGGAGCATTAGAACTCATTAAGCAGGTCTGGGAGGTTGAGGTACAACTAAATCCTCTACACTGTGTATTTCATTACATTCCTTGGGATTCTAGAGGAGAAATAACTCATTCCACGTTTGTTAAGGGTATCCACTTATTTTTATTGGTTGTAAAAAAAAACAATACTGAGACATTGGATATTTCCTTCTATCCCCACACTTGACGAAGCTATAGGAATTATGAGTCGTATTTTTTACATGGAGAAGGCCTCTTTCACACTTGCGTTGTTGGGATCCGGCATGCACTTCCGTTGCCGGAGGTGCCTGCCGGATCCGTAACAACGCAAGTGTACTGAAAGCATTTGAAGACGGAACCGTCTTCCAAATGCTTTCAGTGTTACTATGGCACCCAGGACGCTATTAAAGTCCTGGTTGCCATAGTAGGAGCGGGGAGCGGGGGAGCGGTATACTTACAGTCCGTGCGGCTCCCGGGGCGCTCCAGAATGACGTCAGAGCGCCCCATGCGCATGGATGACGTGATCCATGTGATCACGTGATCCATGCGCTTGGGGCGCCCTGACGTCACTCTGGAGCGCCCGGGGAGCCACACGGACGGTAAGTATGCTGCTCCCCTGCTCCCCGCTACACTTACCATGGCTGTCAGGACTTTAGCGTCCCGGTAGCCATGGTAACTATTCAGAAAAAGCTAAATGTCGGATGCGGCAATGCGCCGAAACGACGTTTAGCTTAAGGCCGGATCCGGATCAATGCCTTTCAATGGGCATTGATCCCGGATCCGGCCTTGCGGCAAGTCTTCAGGATTTTTGGCCGGAGCAAAAAGCGCAGCATGCTGCGGTATTTTCTCCGGCCAAAAAACGTTCCGTACCGGAACTGAAGACATCCTGATGCATCCTGAACGGATTACTCTCCATTCAGAATGCATTAGGATAATCCTGATCAGTATTCTTCCGGCATAGAGTCCCGACGACGGAACTCTATGCCGGAAGACAATAACGCAGGTGTGAAAGAGCCCGAAGTTGGAAGCAGAAAACAATAAAGAAAAATCTGCGAAACTTTTCTTTGGAAAGTGGAGGAAATACATTAGTCATATTCTGACCCCTATTGAAATTCAAGAAGTAATGAAACCTTTCCGTTATACTAAATGGTACCTGGAAGAACAGATAAAGGGGACATTAGGTAAGTTGGGGGAGTAATGCGCTTGTAGGTATTTAGACCAGGTTAAGGTTGAATACTTTCTGATTAGAGGTGGTGAAACTAAACATTGTGATGTTTTTGGTGTAAGACATCCTTTATGGAGATTTCTTTTCTTGACTGACGGTTTGGCAATAAGTTGGGGTAATAAATGGTTTGTGGGAGGGGGGGCAGAAAATTTGAAAAAGGGAAATTCGCTTGTATTATGTCTGATATGACACCTTACTGTAAACATGGTTGAAATGATATCCTTGTATATTGAGTGTCAATATTGCCTCTGTATAATGCATATTAATGTTTCCCGAAATAAAAGTGTTTTTAAAAAAAAAATATATATATATGTTTCCAAAATCCCACCCCAAACCCCACCGTCTTAGGAGCCACATCTCAAGTCATCCCACACCCCTCCCCCCAACACTTCTTGATCTGCCACATCACTGCACAGATCTCTCACCTAAGACCACCCCTCCCCCTCGCCGCACCGACATCTAAAGTAAAAAAAGAAAAACAGAAAAAGGAAAAAAAGATCATGAAAAAAGAAAACTGCTTAAATGTTATTCCGGTCCAGCCAGTCTATAGCGGAGTCCACAGTATAAAAAAAATGTTTTGCCCTTAAATATTATTCGCAGTTTAGATGGATAAACAAATGAATATCTAATGTCCTTTTCCTGTAAACGCTTCTTCGCCGCCGTAAAACTGTGTCTCTTCTCCTGGATCTATTTTGAGAAATCCAGATTTTATTTTATTTCCATTATATATAATAGGAGGACACTCCCTTGCTCTTCTCAACACTATATCTCTGTCCTGTGATGTCAATATCTTCACCAATAGCATTCTTGGCTGTCTTCCAGGGATAGATTTACCCCCAGGAACCTGGTGTGCCCTTTCCACCAGAAACAGAGGAGAGAAATGTTCCCCCGGGTAGGCCCAGAACTCTGAAATTACATCTCCTAGACCAGGCATGCTCAACCTGTGGCCCTCCAGCTGTTGTAAAACTACAACTCCCACAATGCTCTGCTGTAGGCTAATAGCTGTAGGCTGTTCAGGCATTTTGGGAGTTGTAGTTTTGCAACAGCTGGAGGGCCACAGGTTGAGCATGCCTGTACCTAGACCTATCCTCCAGATCCACCACCTGCTTTTTAAGTCGTTTGAGATTTAGATGTTTTAACCTCATTTTCCAAGACCCCCACAGTTTTTTCTATTGTTGTGACTCTGTTGATCTTGGTGACATCGTCCCTTATCAGAACCACATCAGTCTTATCTGTATTAGGTCTCCATTTTTTTTTTAGCCGCAGCCACAATTTCCTTTAATGGGGAAGACTCTCCAATGGATGAGTCATTCCATTCCTCCCTCCTCATTCTGTGAATCCTCCCACATTACTTCACCCTCTTTAAGTCCAGCATTTTTTTTACTATTTGGATCAATCATCGCTTTTTTTGTCCTGCTCTTGTGATTACATTTGGGGACTTTAGAAACTGGTCTATTTTTACAGATTCCAGTGTTTTTTGCCCTGTTTTTTTGAGAAGAATATTCTGCTGAACGTCTGTTTTGCTTAGGGGCTTCCTTCCCCCCCTCTTTTTCAATTTCAAATATATAAAAAAAGAAACAAAAAAAGTGTCCCAGTGTTTTTACATATAAATTAAGAAAGTTCAACAACAGTTCATTCAAGTCAGTCCAACGTATCTATAAAACGGCATCAAAGATATAGCTGGGAAGGCGAACCATAAGGACTCATTATACATATCTGATAGACTTCCTAGGGGTCCAAAAAAACTAATTTATAATGTCTTGGCTTATTCATAAGAACTGGAGGTATCTTCATATTATAAACAGGAGGCAGGAAATATATGTAAAAAAAAAAAAAAAAGCAAACTGTCAAACATTCCCATCCCCGTAGGGATATAATGGAGGCAGGAGATGGTAAGTTCGTGGATCCGGGTGTCCAGGCAGCTGGAGGCAATACTGCTATAGGCGGAAGCAAACATCAACATCCGGTGATGGAGTGGAGGAGACAAGAGAACCATAAAGCCGAAGAGCTTCCAGGTCCGGGAAACACTAGCACAGGGACACCTATACTAAGCGCAGTCGGCACGGCCAGGGATCCAGCGTCTGGAGCGGCTCCGTTGCACGTGGACACAGAAGTTCATCACAGCGCGGCAGGAGGGGAGGGGGGGCGAGACACGGTGCCGCTGCCCCTATCAGCAGGCACGGGCGCCGGGCTCCCTCTTTTCCCTCCTGCCGCCCAGCTGACAAACACAGGCAGCAACTAACTTAACTCTGCTACATATGTTCCATGCCAGAGTTTCCTTCCTGCTGGAGACTTGCATTAGTGTTGAAGCTTGCATGGGTGTGTCTCTCTTCACCTAAGAGGCAACACACACACGCCCTCTGTCTCAGCAGCCTATGGCTGGATTGCAGCAGGTATTTAAAGGCACTTCCTACTACAGGAAGTTGCCTGAGCAACCTCAGTGTCTAGCCCCTGTGCAAAGGTGTTTATCTTGTCTGCCTTCCTGTGTACCGAATCCTGCTATTGTACTCCTGGACTTTGCTTTCTGCCGCCTGCCTCTGACCTCGGACTTCGTTTATGGACTTTGCCTGTGGCAAACAGGCCTGCCCCTGACCTCGGATCTTGTTTGCTGACTTTGCTTGATTGCCGCCTGTCCTGACCTGTACCTCCAGGCCTCGTACATCCCCTTGGTGCTTGCACCGAGCACTCTGACCCCCTGGTCAGCTGCCACTGACTTGGGGACTACTCTGGAGTGGCACCTGGCAGCTACCCTACGGCCCAAGCCTATCCCCACCATCAGGGGCTCTAGTGAATACCAGGTAGCTGCTTAGTTACGCTCCTCCGGAGTATACCCAGTAAGTTGTGCAGTGGGTCCACACCCGCTTGCATAACAGTTTGCTCAGGCCATGGACCCCGCTGATCCGAATCTGCCCAGTAACATTGAGTTACACCAGGAGTTGGCCCAGCAGTGTGAGCATCAGGATCAAATATTGTCCTACCTACGCAATGTGAATATGCGTCTAAATGACCTGACATCTGCTAAACTTGAGTCATCAAGCTTCTCTGCCCAGGTTAATTCGGCTCCTGCTCCGTCCTCCTCCTACGTACCCAGATCTGGACCTCGTCTCTCTGCTTCTCCACGTTTCAACGGTGACCCTAAGCAGTGCTGGGGGTTCATAAATCAATGCACCCTTCATTTTTAACTTATGCCTCACCAATTTGCCTCGGACTGAGCCAAAGTGGCTTTTATTATGTCACACCTCACAGGGGTGGCACTGGCCTGGATCAATCCCCTTCAAGAAAGGAGCGACCCAGTCATAATGGATCTTTGGGTCTTCCTAGAGACCTTCTGCAAGGTGTTCGATGAGCCCGGACGCACCACTTCTGTCACATCCTCCCTACTGCGGTTACGTCAAGGTAACCAATCAGTGGGCCAGTATGCAGTCTAGTTCCATACGCTAGCCTCTGAACTCAGCTGGAATAATGAGGCACTGGTGGCCATTTTTTGGGAAGGCCTCTGTGGGAGAATTAAAGATGAGCTGGCGGGACGGGATGTTCCTTCCACTCTGGGTGACCTCATCTCCCTGGCTGCTCGAATTGACTTCCGGTTCCAGGAACGTGCCAGAGAAGAGGCACGTGAGGGAAAGCCTTGTCATCTGGCATCTCCTCTTCAGAAAGCTCCTAACCCTCTGCCTTCCATGTTGTCTGCAGTTCCTGAGCCCATGCAGGTCGACCGAGTTAGGCTGTCTGAACAGGAACATGATCACCGCCGTGCCAAAGGACTTTGTTTCTATTGTGGTGGTTGTGATCATGTGCTCCGTGCTTGTCCCCTGAAGCCGGGAAACTCCCGAGCCTAGGGTCCGTTGGAGAGGTGGCTCTAGGTGAAGATAATTCCTCTCCACCCCTGACTCTGCCGGCAAACTTGTGTTTGGAGATAATCGGTTCACGAAGACGGCTCTTCTGGATTCTGGATTAGCAGGAAACTTCCATGAGCAAGCCATAGTGGATCAATATCGTATTCCAGTCCGACGCCTGCAGAGACCATTGATGGTGTCATCCATCGATGGAAGGGCTCTATCTGAGTTCGTACAATTTTGTACTGAACCTGTAAGACCACAGATGGGAACTCTTCATACAGAAGAGATTTCGTTCCTGGTTCTTCGAAGTCCTTCTCACCCTCTCCTTTTGGGGCTTCCATGGCTCCGTACCCATGAACCTGTTCTTGATTAGAAGTCTGGAGAAGTGCTTCGTTGGGGACAGTACTGCCTTGGAAAGTGTCTTTCTCCTGTTTGGCCTGCTCGGTTACCCTGGGTACCACCAAATCTTGAAAATCTGCCTGCAGCATACCATGCCTATGCCGACGTCTTTGATAAGAAGGAGGCTGAGACGTTACCTCCACACAGGCCTTATGATTGTCCAATTGATCTCATTCCTGGTTTTTCACCTCCCTGTGGTCGCATTTATCCTCTGTCACTAGCTGAGACACAAGCCATGTCTGAGTACATCAAAGAAAATCTTGACAGAGGATTTATCCGGAAATCATCTTCTCCGGCTGGCGCTGGCTTCTTCTTTGAAAAGAAAAAAGATGGTTCTCTCTGCCCATGCATCGATTATAGGGGCCTAAATAAAATCACTATCAAGAACAAATACCCCCTTCCCCTTATTCCAGAGTTGTTTGACCGCCACAGAGGAGCTAAGATCTTCTCCAAATTAGATCTTCGTGGGGCCTACAACTTGATCCGAATTCGTCAAGGGGACGAGTGGAAGACTGCCTTCAACACCAGTGATGGTCACTATAAATATCTGGTGATGCCCTTTGGACTAAGCAATGCTTCTGCAGTGTTCCAAGAATTCGTTAATGATATTTTCAGAGACTTGTTATACTCTTGTGTTGTGGTTTATCTTGATGATATCCTTGTCTTTTCTCCAGATTTGGCTACTCACCAGAGTCAGGTTCGCCTAGGCCTTCAAAGGCTAAGAAAAAATCGTCTGTATGCCAAGTTTGAAAAATGTCTCTTCGAGCAAACCTCGCTTCCATTTTTGGGGTACATAATATCTGATACTGGCCTACAGATAGATCCTGAAAAGCTGTTTGCGATTTTGAAGTGGCCCTGTCCTTCTGGTTTAAAGGCTATTCAACGCTTTCTGGGGTTCGCCAACTACTACCGCCAGTTCGTGCCACACTTCTCTTCTTTGACAGCCCCCATCTCAGCCTTGAGGCGTAAAGGGGCGAATCCCAAAAATTGGACTGCTGGGGCTGAATCAGCCTTCCAAGCCTTGAAACAGGCCTTCTCTGCGGCTCCAGTACTCCATCGTCCTGATGCCAGTAAGCAATTTTTCTTGGAGGTGGATGCATCGTCTATTGGAGCTGGGGCGGTGTTTTCACAAAAATCTCCCTCAGGTAAGATGACATCATGTGGCTTCTTCTCCAGGGCCTTCACCGCTCCTGAGCGCAACTACTCGATAGGGGACAGAGAGTTATTGGCCATCAAAATGGCATTGGAGGAATGGCGATACCTTCTGGAGGGAGCTAGTCATCTGGTAGTGATCTATACTGACCTACACTACCCCACCATAGTTACGCCCCTCTGGAGTATACCCAGTAAGTGGCGCAGTGGGTCCACACCCGCTTGCATAACATCCGCCCTACAGTCTGCACAGAGACTTAATCCACGCCAAGCTCGATGGTCCCTCTTCTTTGCTCGTTTTGATTTTGTTCTTTACTTTCATGCTGTAGATAAGAACATGAAAGCAGATGCTCTTTCAAGATCCTTTGATTCCACTGACCAGGAGGAGGAGCCCCAATTCATCATTGATCCCACTAAAATGTCAGCCTGTCCAGTCAAGCTATACAAAATTCCTCCTGGAAAAACTTTTGTTGCAGAATCTCTCAGAAAGCGAATCTTACTATGGGGTCATTCATCTAAAGTGGCGGGTCATGCTGGTCAGAGGAAGACCTTCAGGTTTATTGCAGTGCGGTACTGGTGGCCAACCATGCGACAAGACATCCTAGAATTTGTAGCTGCTTGTCCATCCTGCGCGCAAAATAAAACTTCCAAACAGCATCCAGCCGGCCTTCTGCTTCCCCTTCCAGTTCCTGAGGTTCCCTGGCAACAAATAGCCATGGACTTTATCACAGTTCTACCCACGTCCTTCGGTTGTTCTGTAATTTGGGTAGTGGTTTACCGCTTCTCAAAAATGGCACATTTCGTCCCTCTGCCTGGTCTTCCTTCTGCTCCCCAACTGGCCAAGAAATTTATCAAAATCATTTTTCGTCTCCATGGCTTTCCACTCCGTATTGTGTCTGATAGAGGTGTACAGTTCACGTCTAAATTCTGGAGAGCTCTCTGCAAGCTATTAAATGTATCTCTGGACTTCTCATCAGCATATCATCCTCAGTCCAACGGTCAGGTGGAGCGTGTTAACCAAATTCTGACAAACTTCTTGCGCCACTTCACTAACAGTCATCACGACAACTGGGTCGAACTATTGCCTTGGGCTGAGTTCTCATACAACAATCATGTCAGCGAGTCTTCCAAGAAATCTCCATTTTTTGTTGTTTATGGCCAACAACCAAATATCCCACTCCCGTTGTCTCCTTCTTCCGGTATCTCTGCTGCAGACGCTACCTCAAGAGAGTTCTCTAAAATCTAGGAGGAGACTAGGGGAGCTCTGAAAGAGGCTTCTGTGCGCATGAAAGAGTCCGCGGATAAAAAAAACTTAGAAATTCTCCAAAATTCCGTCCTGGTGATAAAGTCTGGCTCGCTTCCAAATACATCCGGCTCAAAATACCCTCCTACAAATTGGGTCCTCGCTTCATCGGTCCATTTGAAATTCTTGAATAAATCAATGATGTTTCCTACAAACTAAAGCTACCAGCCTCCCTCCGGGTACCAAATTCCTTCCATGTCTCCCTGCTGAAGCCCGTCATCCTGAATACTTTTTTTTAAAGAAACCGGTCTCTGCTCCTGTTGTGGTCAGTGATGAGAACGTCTATGAAGTAAAGGCCATTCTGGGGATGAAAAAGAGTAGAGGGAAAACCCTGTTTCTGGTGGACTGGAAGGGGGTTTGGCCCTGAGGAGAGATCTTGGGAACCCAGGGAGAACATCAATGCTCCTCTTCTGCTGAAAAAATTCTTGTCTAGGACCAGGCCTGAGGAGAGGGGGTGTAAAGGGGGGAGGGGGTACTGTTAGGGGCAGCGGCGCTGGCACAGGCCGCTGGGCTATGAGCAGGCACGGGCACCGGGCTCCCTCTTTTCCCTCCTGCCACCCAGCTGACAAACACGGACAGCAACTAACTTAACTCTGCTACATATGTTCCATGCCAGAGTTTCCTTCCTGCTGGAGATTTGCATTAGTGTTGAAGCTTGCATGGGTGTGTCTCTCTTCACCTAAGAGGCAACACACACATGCCCTCCGTCTCAGCAGCCTATGGCTGGATTGCAGCAGGTATTTAAAGGCACTTCCTACTACAGGAAGTTGCCTGAGCAACCTCAGTGTCTAGCCTGTCTAGTCCCTGTGCAAAGGTGTTTATCTTGTCTGCCTTCCTGTGTACCGAATCCTGCTATTTTACTCCTGGACTTTGCTTTCTGCCGCCTGCCTCTGACCTCAGACTTCGTTTATGGACTTTGCCTGTTTGCCGCATGCCCCTGACCTCGGATCTTGTTTGCTGACTTTGCTTGATTGCCGCCTGTCCTGACCTGTACCTCCAGGCCTCGTACATCCCCTTGGTGCTTGCACCGAGCACTCTGACCCCCTGGTCAGCTGCCACTGACTTGGGGACTACTCTGGAGTGGCACCTGGCAGCTACCCTACGTCCCAAGCCTATCCCCACCATAGTTACGCCCCTCTGGAGTATACCCAGTAAGTGGCGCAGTGGGTCCACACCCGCTTGCATAACATCCGCCCTACGTCATCTCGTCACCTTTTTGTGGGAGGGAGAAATATATGAATTTAATATAAATCTACCTGGCAGAGCTCATAATACAGAAGTGAGCATGATTGAGGTAAAACTTTTACATCTCTTTAATAGACCTTTTTAGAACTAGAAAGAACTACATGGCTTTATATGGCAAGTAAAAGTCATGTAAACATTAGTAAATATCCCAAAAATATCTATCAATACCAGGAAGGAAGGGTCACGGTGTGCATACGTGCCCAAAACATTTTGTTAATCATTATCATAGTCTGAGCAATTCTGCCAAGTTGTCTCCATGCGGTTCTAAAATAAGACCATGTTTGGATGTGCAGAATTTGTTGCCTCACTGAAAATCTTCAAAGTTTACTACAATCCATGTGAAGGGGTTTTCAAAAAGCCCCTTCACATGTAGCAGATATTAGCACTGAAGATTTGAAGGCATGTCTATTTTGTCTCAGCTTTGTTGTGGATTGAACTGCAAAGAAGGACATCAGACATATAACAGGCAGAGTTTTATGTGAATTCTTTGCATTGTATCTAAACACTTAACGATCTTTGGAAAATAATCAACTTTCAATATTTCCTTGCTGGAGCATTATTTCCTACCAAAACAACATAGCTACAACTAAGGGCTCTATCACACGAGCAGATGCCGTGCGGGTAATCTGCTGCGTGAAAGAGAGCCAAGCCCCGTTCCGGACAGCAGAGACACGGAGCATTAACATGATTAATAATGCTCCATGCCTCTGATCTTTTTACTACAAAATCAAGTTTTTACTACAAGATAAAGTTCTCACCGTGATTTTGTAGTAAAAAGGTCACAGAGAGGCACGGAGCATCATCATTAATCATGTTAATGCTCAGTGTCTCTGCTGTCCGGAACAGGGCTTGGCTGTCTTTAACGCAGCGGATTCCACGCACGGGATCCGCTCGTGTGAAAGAGCCCTAAAGATGAGCAAATTTCTTGAAATTTGATTTGTGTCTGAATCTAACGAATCAGTCAGCAGATTAAATTTGACTCGAATTGAAAGTGCTCAGATTTCTCTGATAGGTTGGGTAGCCGGTGGTAACAAACAACCGGTTTAAAAAACACACTGCACTGTTGGATTTTATTTTTAAAGGGAATCTGTCACTAGCAATTTACCAATTTTTTTTTTTCATGAATCCATGTTTAACAGAGTACCTTTTTTCCATCTGTCTTGTTCTTTTGATTGTCCGTCTTGTCATTTCTTAAAAAAATCGATTCTTATGATATGTAAATGACCCTGTAAGGAGCCCAGAGGGGCGTTCTTCTTTCTCCATGGTGCCCAGGAACGCCCCTCTGAAATGCCGTGCCCGGCTAAATTTGAAAACTAATAACGCCTCCAAGTTCTGTTAAACATGGATTCATGAAAAAAAAATTTGGGTAAATTGCTAGTGACGGATTCCCTTTAAACTAAAACATGGTCCTTTTTTTCTGGTTGCAGATGACTTCTTCTCTATCATCTCACCCATAAAAGCTGGTTACATCTACAGTAGATGGGAATTGTGAAGATATCATTGCTACAGAAGAAAAAAAAAACAAAATAAAACATTTTAGGATATTTTAAAAGAAAGGAAACAGCATTGTAGCAGTGCTTTTGATATGATCTTATAACATGCAAATACAGTTCAGATATTTAATGATATTATGCAATCACGTTAACATTTTGTCATATTTTACACTTTCTACAGCTTTGCATGTATTCCCTAACGAGTTTGTCATGTGTGATGGCATTTGCTTCACTATATGCTGTACTAAATATTAAACAGTCATATAAATGATACAATCCCAGTTTAAAGGAGACCGGTCACCTTGACATATCATTTTAGTAAATATTTGAATTCCCCTAAAAAATAATTCTGGAGCACTTATTCTTATGTCTCCATGTTAAACTATTCCGCTATTATTCCTGTTAGATATTTATGACGTTGGCAGAAGTGATTGGACAGTGTCAGACTTTGCAGGGGCACAAATGGTAACACCCAGTTGTTCCTGTACCATAAACTACTAGCAGGAATAAAAGAGTAATGGCATAACAGAGGTAGACGGAGTTCACACCACCACTATGTTTCTATTGTTTTGTTCTGTTTGAGAAGCAGAACAGCAGCAACAACGAAAGTGACGGCTAGAGCACATAAAGTGACATGCGAAAGTTTGGGCACCCCTGGTCAAAATTACTGTGAACAGCTAAGAAAGTTGAAGATGAAATGTTCGCCAAAAGACATAGATATAGTTAAAGATGACACACTCCTTTGTTTTTAAAGCAAAAACTATGTTTTTTATTTTCATCTTTTACATTTTCAAAATGACAAAAAAGGAAAAGGGCCCGATGCAAAACTTTGGGCATGCTGCAATGGTTAGTACACAGTAGCACCCTCTTTGGCAGGTATCACAGCTTGTAAACGCTTTTGTAGCCAGCCAAGAGTCTTTTAATTGATGGATTTTCATCCATTCTTCCTTGCAAAAGTCTTCCAGTTCTTTGTATGCACTGCTCTTTTGAGGTCTATCCACAGATTTTTAATGATGTTCAGATCAAGGGACTGTGAGGGGCATGGTAAAACCTTCAGCTTGCACGTTTTGAGGTCAGGTTGCAGTTTCCTCATTTTGAAATATAATTAAGAAATGTCAGTTAACAAGAACAGTGGCGGTCAAGAGAAGGTCTGGAAGACTAAGAAAAATTTCAGAGTCATGGGTCCACAGGACTTGTTTCCAAAATGCATCAAGCTTGTTTACATGTTTTTTGCAGACTTCTGATGCTGAATTTTGTGGTGAGGGCACAGGAAAGGTTTTCTTCTGATGACTCTTCCATGAAGGCCATATTTGTGCAGGTGCCGCTGAACAGTAGAACAATGCACCACACCTCCAGTCTTCTAAATCTTCCTGAAGGTCTTTTCCGAACAAGAGGGGGCTCTCATTTGCTTTTCTACCAATCCTATGAGGAGCGGTCTCTGAAATTTTTCTTGGTCTTTCAGAAGTTCTCTTGACCTCCACTGTTTCTGTTAACTGCCATTTCTTAATTACTTTTCAAAATGAGGAAACGGCAACCCGAAAACGTTTTGCTATATTCTTATAGCCTTCTTCTGCTTTGTGGGTCTCAACCATTTCATTTTCAGCATATTAGACAGGTGCTTAGAGGAACCCATGGCTGCTGTTTTTGGGACAAGATTAGAGTCTGGGTATTTATAAAGCTTTAAAATTAGCATCACGTGGCCTTTCCTAAAAATGATTGTGAACAAACCATAATCCTTTCCTTTTTTTTACAAAACCAAAATAATACAGTGATATTGCTTAAAATGTTGAAAAGTTTGTTTCATCTTCAATTTTCAGCCTCGGAGACACTGGCGGATCCGGGGGGGGGGGGGGGGGGGGGGGGAACGGGTCAATTGCCCCACACCCCCCGAGAATATAGTGAGAGAGTGGGCGCCGCTCTGTTTGCCCGCTGTGGCTCCGTTTCCTTCTCCCGCACTGTATGGACTTTTCATGTTTGGACTCATGAAAGGTCCTCTTTAATAAGTTTTTCAGGGCCCCTTCACATACACTGGCGCGGTGGCAACATTGGTGGCCCGCCCTGTCCCCCCGGTGCATCTTACTGCCAGCCAGCCAGAATCAAGCTGGTACCGTTCTAATTAGGCCCGCCCACCAAGTGACAGGCCAGGGAACTGGAAGTCCTGAACAGAGGAGAACCGCGCGGGAGTTGGGACAGGGACGTGACCTCACCTCACGGGTTGCGGACAACTGCGGCGCCAGTGACAGTCTGACAGACTGTGCCCCTCCCAAGACCAGGCTCTGAATCCGCCACTGCTTGGAGATCGTTTAATCTTCAACTTGCTTAACTGTTCACAGTAACAGTAATTTTGACCAAGGGTGCCCATACTTTTGCATGCCAGTGTAACTGATCTGAACAGACTCCATTGACTACAATGGAGTCCATTCAGAATCCCTGCACGCAGAACTTTTTTGTCTAGTCTTTTTAATGGAATCTGTGATGGAGGCCCTGAATGAAGTGTCCAACGGAGCGCACCAATCAGAATCTGGAGACCTACTTGAGATGTTTTGTTTCGGAGACCCAGGAGGAGTGGTCTTCATTCTTGTCGTTAGCGGAGTTTGCCATTAATAACCGTAGACAGGAGTCCACTGATAAGTCGCCGTTTTTTGGGGCATATGGATTCCATCCGCATTGTGGCACATTTTCTGGTTCTCAAACTTCTGGTATTCCTGAAAAGGAACAATTTTCCTCTTCTTTGTCTTCAATTTTGCGGAAAATTCAAAATAACCTGAAAAAGATGGCCAACAGGTATAAGTGTGTGGCTGACCGGAAACTTATAAATGGTCCGGACCCGAGTGGATGAGTTTGTGTGGCTGTCCACAAGAAACATTAAGTTTAACGTACCTTCTTGGAAGTTTGGCCTAAGATTTATTGGTCCATATAAGATCACTGCCATTTTTAACCCTATAGCCTTCCGTCTTGAACTTCCTCAGGCTTTGAAAATTCATAACGTATTTCATAAGTCGTTTAAGAAATGTGTCGAACTTGTTGAGCCATCCTTCTTGCCTCCCGCTCCTGTCATGGTGGACGGTAATTTAGAATTTCAAATCAGCAGGATTGTATACTCCCGAGTTCTCCGAAGATCCCTCCAGTATCTCGTCCACTGGAAGGGTTACGGACCAGAGGAGAGGATGTGGGTTCCAGCGGCCGATGTTAATGCGAATCGTCTGGTGAAGGCCTTTCACAGAGCCCATTCTGACAAGGTCAGTCCTGGGTGCCCGGAAGTCACCCGTAGAAGGGGGGGTACTGTCACGGTCCCTCAGGTGACTGGTGTCAGGAGATCAGAGAGACTGGCTGAGCGTGGAGGAATCTAACTGCCTTCTTGATTTCTCTTTATTCAGTGTTGATAGGATTAATGACCACTTCCCTTTTCTCCGCTGTTACTCAGTGGTCATCACTTCTACCCTTTATAGTCTGACCCCACCCTTCTGACTATGAGGTAGATAGCTTCATTTGGGTTTGGCTCGTGTGAAGTCTTCTCTGGTGTTCCTGCTCGTCCGTCTCTACAGAAGTTAAGTGTGGCGTTTGTTTGTGTTTGTTATATTCTTTGTTGTTTGTATCTGGGCCTGAGACAGGGACTTCCATTCATCCATCTGGGGAGGAATGGGTCATCTCTGGTCCTAACCTTTTCCAGGGCCAAATAGGGATATAAAGGCCTAGGTATCCTGCATATGAATATTCCTACCTTCAGGGTCTATTCAGATTGATAGACAGTTAGGGCCCACATTAAGGTTGTCTCTTCCCTAGTTTCCAGGCCCAGTTACTGTTCCCCTTCCCTCCTGTGTTCAGTGTGGAGAATTTTCCTGACGTTCGGGGATACAAGATAGTTCAGTCAGTGATTTTAAGCCAAAACCAGGTGCGTCTCTAGACGCAGAACAGAAGCAGATCTTTCCCTTATACCTTACGTCTGTTAGGAATTATAGCAGTAAAAGATATCACCAATGAGTTACGGCTAAACAAGTTTGATGCCCTTCTTGTTAATAGGAGTAGATCTTCTATCTCGCTCTTATATAACACTCTAAGGAACGCATGGGATGACTCCACTTCCAGAGGGCTTATCAAGAGATGGGGCACCCAATTGAATGTCCAGGATATTCAGCCTGTTGTTCGAGCAGGCATCACCGCATTGAATAGAGCTGTATTGAACTAGAGCATGAGGGAAACTAATTTCAAAATCTTCCACCATTCGCTATATGGATTTGATCTGCCTGTAACAGCGACTAAGCCTGATAGAATAACTGCCTGTCCAAAAACTGACCTTCATGGTCTGTGGAGTTGTCCAAGATTAGGGGATTTTAGGGGTAGATCAAATCTTGAAAGGGACCAGCAATTACCAGAAAAAGCGGTCACCATCGATAGTTATATTGCATGCAGATTATGTCGAAGGAACCGCAGGAGATGGGAATGGGAAAGAGACGGGCCTCACTACGTTAGGTCACAAAGTGGTTCTGGGAGCTAAACAGTGTTTATTATCAAAATGGATAGAACCAGATGTTCCAACTATTGAGTTATTGCTGAGACAATTGAGACATACCTTTCATCTAGAATAGTTGGCCGCTGTTACTAAAAACGAAACTTTAGGGGAAAAATTATACAGGACATGGAAAAAATTATCCTAAAATACATACAGGAATCAGAGTATAAACCCATAATGGAACCCTTCCGGTTGTCGGTGTGGTATCTACAAGAGGACCTTAAGGGCCAGCTAGGAAAGTTAAAGCTAGAGAGGGGAGAATCTGCTGTAGGGAGTTAGGAGCTGTATTATTACTCCGCAAATTTGGGAGGTACTGGAGAAGGGTGCTTGTAAAGTGTCACAATATTCCCAGAGAGGTTATGTTCAGCTTTGTGTTTAGCTTTTTGGGGAATTTGGAGAAAGGGGGGGGGGGGGGGGGGGGGTGTAAACAATAAAAACTGTTGAGCCAACACCTAAATGAAGTGTAATCAATATTGCACATGTATAACGGTTCATGTTCTACAATTATTGTAACTGACAAGTATCTGTCGATCAATATGGCTCAACGACAATAAAGATTTGTTAAAAGAAAACCATGAATTTTTAGATGGTTTTAGATTATAATTCCCAACTGTCACTGCTTGGTTGTCCTGAAAGGAACAATCTTCATCACAGCTTAGATATGCCAAAATTTTTACATTTTTTTGTGTGAACATACCCCATCACGGTTTACGCTGCAAAATCCGCCAAAGCACTAATAGCTTTGCATCGACTTCAACTGAAAAAATCATGTGCAATTGGTGTTTTTTTTCCTTCGCAAAATTGAGATTTGCTTCTGAAGTGGCATGTTACTTCTTAGAAGTGGATTGTTAGTCTTTTTCCTGCGTTCTCAAAATCCACCATCTGCCTTTCTGCCACCAAAAATGCTTTGAATTATATCCCAACCAAGGGCTGGATAAGAAAACTGCTGGCAAAATTTATTGTAATTACTCTTCCAAATCTTCAACCAAACTAAAAAGCTTGTAATACTCTAAATCCACAGCCAAAGTAGAAATCTGCCACCAAAAACAACCTGTTTTCAGCTAATAATCGGCTACAGATTTTTCTGCCATGGATTTTGCTGTGTCAACTTAGCCTTAGGCCTCATGCACACAGCCATTGCTGGCCGTGGCCCGTATTGTGGCTCACCGCATCATGTGCCATGATTAACCCTTTTCTGACAACTTTTTTTTTTGCTCTTTTACGTAGCCATATGAGGGCTGTTTTTTTTGCAGGACAAGTTGTACGTTCTAATGCCACAATTTAATATTTCATACAATGTAGTGGGAAGCAGGAAAATATTCCAAATAGGGGGAAATTTGAAAAATAAAAAGCGCAATTCCGCCATAGTTTTACAGGTTTTGTTTTTATGGCATTCACAATGCAGTAAAACTGAATAGTGCTCTTAATTCTCCAGGTCATTACAATTACGGCAATGCCACATATGTATAGTTTTTTTCTTGCATTTTAAATACAAAAAAAAAAAACAACTAAAATTTAAAAAATATTTTCTATCGCTATTCTGACACCCATAACTTAACTATTTTTAAAAAAAGTTAACGAGATGTGTGAGGGCTCATTTTTTGCTGGACTACCATTTTATTCTTATTTTTTTGCGAAGTATTAAAGGCTTTTTTTATTTTTTTTTTATTTCCTTTTAAGCCAGTTTTTTTTTTTTTTTTTTTAATAGTATGGGCGTTTTCACATGTGGTGTTGCCCATGATGCTAATCTTTTTGTTTATTTTGACTTCGGGTAAGGCGGGGGGGGCCACATTTGAAATTTTTATTTCAAAACTTTTTTTTACTGTATTGTTGTTAGGTCCCCAATTAGACAACTTGCAACTTTGTATAGAACAATGTCATTTGCTCCATTATTCTATATAGAAAATCACTGTTACAGTTCAGTGCTGCCACCTGCTTGTCTGAACTGTAATATACAAGTAATGAGCCTGAAAGCCTAGTACAGACTCATTACGATGAATGAACACCTTTCCCGATATCCACCAGAAAGCACACCTTACCTGAAAGCACACGCTTCTGGGTTTTAGCCATTTCAGACGCCATAGTTATATTTGACCACAGCATCTGAGGGGGTTAGATGTACACAGTTGTCATTACCACCAATCGCAGACATTAGCCGCAGGTGTCTCCTGTACGAGACTTTAGGCACCCAGTGGCTATGGCGCTCACGGCACCATCTTTAAAAACCCAAAATCCGCCATACATGTAAGGCAGATGTCAGGAAGGGATGTCCTGCTAAAGCTATCCTGGCACCATGAAAATACGAAGTAATCTGCAGACATCATTGCATAGAGCTGGAGGAGCTAAGCAGCAAGATATATAGTTTTATGGAAAAGAAAAAAAATGAGAAAAAAAAACAAAAAACACTAACAGTGATTGACAGCCTTTTAGGACTGTGTATACACAGATAGCTGTCAATCACTGATAGGACCGCCTCATGGACTTAAAAGCCCAGAATCAGCAGGAATATAAATGAATGAATTTAAAAGTTAAATGAATATATTCCCACAAATCTACATTGACCTGCTCAGCTCCTCCTGCTCTAAAACGTGAACACAGTCCTATGCACACGTCCGTGATTTCCATTAGTGATTGTGAGCCAAAACCAGGTGCGACTCTAGACACAGAACATCTGCAGGTCTATCCCTTATATACTTTGTCTCTGGAGGCTTCACTCCTGTTTTTTGCTCACAATCACTGACCAAAACACTGACATGTGAATGAGGCTTTACTAACATACTGCATGGTACAAACGGATTTACTGTGACATGGACATACTGACCCACACGATTACAACATTCACACTTACATATATGATTTGGGACCCAGAATTACTGACATATGCATATGGAGGTTCTGTATAGTATGGTCAAACTGAAATAGGTGGCATATTACAGCTCTGTACCACGTGGTTCAGAGCTGCACAGTACCAGAATATGCTTGTGTACGTGAGGCCTAAGGATATGGACTTGTGTGTGGTTATAAATATTATACAAAAGTTTTATTGTGAAGTCTGACATTTCTGAAGAGCTTCCTAGTTATGCCTCATTCACACAGTGTTCAGTCAGTGATTTTAAGCCAAAACCAGGTGCGTCTCTAGACGCAGAACAGAAGCAGATCTTTCCCTTATACCTTACGTCTGTTGAGGCCTCACTACTGGTTGTGAATGAGGCTTTACACAGTAATAAGTGAAATGCTATGTAATACTGCACATTCTGGTTACTGGGGAAGATTGACATCAAACCCTGCAGCACCTGTTATGGTGGGCATCTTTATAGTCATCCATTTCTTCCACAATTACCTTGTACAGTATGGAGCAGTGTAGAGTTGTTGCAATACCAATTTTTTTTATTAGATTTCGATACCATGAAAAAAGTATTGCGATACTCGATACCATTCGATACCTCGTGAAAAAAATAAACCAAAAAAGCAACGTGCATTCCGCATTTAAAAAAACGGCGAATCGCGCAGTTTATTATTTTTTTCTGTTCCGGCGTTCACCGCATAGATTTTTTAAAATATTTTAATAGTTTGGACTTTTCTGACGTGGCGATATGTAATGAGTTTATTATTTATACATTTTATATGTGAAATTGGGAAAAGGGGGTGATTTATACTTCATATTTTGGTGTTTTTTTTTAATTTTTTTTTTACACTTTTTATTTAATAACTATTTCCCCCCCTTAGGGGTTAGAACCTGGGATTTTTTTCATCCCTTGTCCTATTCACCCTGATAGAGCTCTATCAGGGTGAATAGGACTTCACACTGTCCCTGCTGCTCTGTGCACACAGCATCAGGGATGTTACCATGGCAGCCAGGGCTTCAGTAGCGTCCTGGCTGCCATGGTAACCGATCGGAGCCCCAGGATCACACAGCTGGGGCTCCGATCAGAAGCTGCCACTGCACCACCAACGAGGGGGAGGGGACCCTGTGGCCACTGCCACCAATGATTTTAATACTGGGGGGGTTGAGAGGGGCCAGCGCACTGTGCCTCCAATAATTTTAATGGGATGGGGGGCACACTGCACCACCAATGATAATTACCCCTTAATACAGGAGGCGGGTACTGGCAGATCAGCGGCAGTTAACCCCTCAGGTGCCGCACCTGAGGGGTTAACTGCCGCTGATCGCAGCTCCCTGTCGGGGGCAGGGTGCCGGCAATGCGATTCTGCTACCGGCACCCGCCTCCTGTATTATGTGTTAAAGTCTACTTTTCCTGGGTCCAGACTTTAAGTATTAGGCTACACAGAGCGGCGCCCAGCGATGTCCCAGCACTTATTAGTCCGATAGTAATTGGCATGTGGAGCAGGAGATGAGACAGTAATGGGGCACAGCGGGCGAACGGAGCGGCACCCAGGACCAATAGTAAGTGCTGGGAGAGCTCTGGGCGCCGCTCTATGTAGGAAAAGTCCCATCATTGGTGGCGCAGTGCGCCCGCCCCTCTCTTCTCATTGGTGGCAGCGGCAGCAGCACAGGGGGAGAGAGAGACTGCTTCCTTCTCCCCTGTGCTGCTGAGAGAACATGAGCGCGCCGACAGCAGTGCGCTCATGTTCAGAGATACTAGACTGCGCAGAAGCGCAGCCCAGTATCGAATTTTTTTTAATCCCGGTGACAAAAGTATCGATTGGGTATCGAAATTTCGATACCCGCAACAACCCTAGAGCAGTGTAAACCATAAAGCGGTCACAGGGAGTTAGACCCTCATTGATCTGAGACATTGTGGCAGCTGACCACTGTATGATTGTCAGTTTGGTATTTCTATAGAGTTTCCCACCCCCCCCAATCAACAGTATGGAGGTAGCAGAGCACGAGGTGTAAATACAGCCCTGTCTACTCCTCTGCCAGATCCATCTTCTCCTTGATGTACAGGGTCAGAAGAGATGCCTATGCAGGAACCTGGCCGTGTCAGTCAAGAAAGAGGGAGGAGCTTGCAGGGGAAACATAAGGAGCAAGGGTGCAGATAGTGGCTTGGGCCCACCCACTGTGCACTTAACTGTTCATTTGCATATGGATTAAGAGAAAGGCTAAGTGAAAGGCTACATTAAATTCAACTGAGCTAGCCCTAGAAGACCTTTAACAGTGCATTTCCTGGTGACAGACAGATCATTCAGAGATTACAGAACACACTGGCAGGCGAAGCTCAGATTTATTGCTTGATGTTCATCAGCTTAAAGACATGGTAATAAATATATAATAGATATATTGCTCACAATTCACTAGATGTAAGGAATTGCAACAAAAAACAAAAATACAAAATAGGTATGAAAATTCTTTCTTAAAAGGTCTTCCTTAGAATAGTTCATCTCTAACCTGTAACATTCATTTAAAACAGCTTCCAGTAATTAGCAAAGTGACCAAGGAAGTAGAACATGAAACTTACAGCTGATGCGTGTACAGTCCCTGCTGCACAACTCCACAATAATGAATGGCTAAACAAACATAAAATCAATCATGGGTGCTCAAAGGGGTATTCCCACCTTGGACACAATAAATATGCCATAAATGTCCTACACCTCTCTGCCGAATGGGGCAATACCCTGAACTACCTAGTGAGGCATTTAGTCTCTGCCTCAACAGGAAGGACGGGAGTAACTCATTTTGGAGATACATGCAGGTCCCTGAGGTGGGACCTGCAGCTTTCAGACATTTATGGCATGGCTAATGGATACGGTTGGAATAACCCTTTAATAAATATTTCACAACCACTGGTGCATACTATGGTACGCTCTTCTATCTCTGCTGTACTATATTGCAAACTGATAGATTACTTTTATTCTGAAGTCAGAACATGGGATGCAAATAAACGGAGATACAGCAGATTGTCAGCATTATTGTACTGTATCACTTCCAATACTTCACATTATTAGGAGTGTCCGAAAAGTAGATTGTGTGCTCCTTTATTGCAACCTTCCATAGCACTGTATAGTTCACGGCCTTTACAAAGGGGCTTTATATAAAGAAAAGAATGAGCAGGTGCTGCGAATGTAACAAGACTATTAGCATTGCTAATCTAGGAGAAGAAACAGCTAGTACGACAGCATGGCAGTAGTTTGGTGTTCCATTCTTTAATTAGTCTCTCCGGCGCACCCACAGAACGATGTCCTTAGTGCAAATACCATGCCACGCAGTGAGTAGGTAAACATTGCCGAGTTGCATTTCCTGCATTATAGGGAGAAGGGAAAAGGCGAAGTGCTTGGGGAAAACAGAGGAGGGACTCAACACATCACGTAGGTTCAGCTGGGACCAGAGTTGGGATATTTGGAATAGACTGCCGATGGCTACGTCTCCCAGTTTCAGTATAGCCGCTTCTCGTAACTGTAGAGAGAGAAGGGGGGGGGGGGAGAGATTAAAAACACAGTAGAGAAGCAGATTTGTTAAAGTACATTTAACACATTAAAGCAATATGTAAACAGGGCAATGTTGAGAATAACAACATGCATACAATTCTCATGGTGCTTGTAGACTTTTTTCCCTATACCTTTCAATTTGCTGTATTTAGCAAGTTCTTTACCCCTATTGGTATATCTTTTACCATATATCACTAGCACATTGTCTAACATACACATTCCCAATATACTCATGGCTTTATGATATACCTCATTACATATCTGCCAAGTAAAGAGAACCCGGGAGGGGTGGGGGTTAACTGACTTTATATGGGGGACACAGACATTCCAAAGTTCTAATTTTTAATCTGTTGCAAATATTTAATATATGAATATTTTTGTAAATATTTAAAAAGTTGTACAATGATAAATATAATGTATCTGTAGATGACACCAAGTTATTATAAATCTATTCATGGGACCTCATTCACATGGCAGAGCCCCCCCCCACCCAAAAAAAAATAAAAAAATTCCTTTTGGCCTCTATATGGCTACCATTTGTCAGTGGGTGTGTATGTATGTTTACTGTACTGGTTAATTGACTTTCACTGCATCTGTCAGACACACCCTGTTACAATATACAATAAAAGGAGAGAAGTGTGGTCTGCAATAATTAAACAGGTTGTGTGGCATGTTTGAGTTACCCCCTATCCTGTGGATAGGGGATAACCAGCTGATTGCTGGGGGTTCCCTATTCTGATGGAGCAGCAGGCCGTGCATGCAAACCTCCACTTCATTTATTCACAGAGATAGCTGAGAGGTGTACTTTGTTACCTTCGGTGCCCCGTAGAGAATGGAGTGGCAGTGCACATACATGACCGGAACCCCCATTCTTTTGATCAGTGGTCCCAGCAGTCAGTTATCCCGTATCCAACTTAAAAACTTAGCACAGCCCCTTTGGGACACAGCCTTATTTAACCTTAACCCCTTAGGGACACGATGTACCGGTACGTCATGTGTTGTTCCGATCACCGCCGCCCAGTGATCGGAACAAGGTGCCTGCCTGCTCAAATCATTGAGCAGGCACCTCGGCTAAATGCGTGGGGGGTCCCGTGTAGTTTATAGAATGGGGTAATTTTTGGGTGGTTTCTATTATGTAAGCCTCGCAAAGTGACTTCAGACCTGAACTGGTCCCTAAAAATTGGGTTTTTGAACATTTCTGAAAAATTTCAAGATTTGCTTCTAAACTTCTAAGCCTTGTAACATCCCCCAAAAATTAAATATCATTCCCAAAATGATCTAAACATGAAGTAGACATATGGGGAAAGTAAAGTAATAACTATTTTTGGAGGTATTACTATGTATTATAGAAGTAGAGAAATTGAAACTTGGAAATTTGCAATTTTTTATAAATTTGGCATTTTTTTTACTTCATTTTACCAGTGTCATGAAGTAAAATATGTGACGAAAAAAAATCTCAGAATGGCCTGGATAAGTCAAAGCGTTTTAAAGTTATCAGCACTTAAAGTGACACTGGTCAGATTTGCAAAAAATGGCCTGGTCCTTAAGGTGAAATAGGGCTGAGTTTTGCAAATCTGACCAGTGTCACTTTAAGTGGTGATAACTTTAAAACGCTTTGACTTATCCAGGCCATTCTGAGATTGTTTTTTCGTCACATATTGTACTTCATGACACTGGTAAAATGAAGTTAAAAAAAAAAAATTTATTTATAAAAAAAAGCCAAATTTATAAAAAAATTGTAAAAAAATTGCAAAATTTCCAAGTTTCAATTTCTCAACTTCTATAATACATAGTAATACCTCCAAAAATAGTTATTACTTTACATTCCCCATATATCTACTTCATGTTTGGATCATTTTGGGAATGATATTTAATTTTTTGGGGATGTTACAAGGCTTAGAAGTTTAGAAGCAAATCTTGAAATTTTTCTGAAATGTTCAAAAACCCAATTTTTAGGGACCAGTTCAGGTCTGAAGTCACTTTGCGAGGCTTACATAATAGAAACCACCCAAAAATGACCCCATTCTATAAACTACACCCCTTAAGGTATTCAAAACAGATTTTACAAACTGTTAACCCTTTAGGTGTTCCACAAGAATTTATGGAAAATAGATACAATTTCAGAATTTCACTTTTTTTGGCAGATTTGCCATTTAAATATTTTTTTTTCAGTTACAAAGCAGCCAAGCGAAACTCAATATTTATGGCTCTGATTCTGCAGTTTACAGAAACACCCCATATGTGGTCGTAAACTACTGTACGGGCACGCGGCAGGGCGCAGAAGGAAAGGAATGCCATACGGTTTTTGGAAGGCAGATTTTTTTTTTACACCATGTCCCATTTGAAGCCCCCCTGATGCACTCCTAGAGTAGAAATTTCAAAAAAGTTACCCCATTTTAGAAACTACGGGATAGGGCGGCAGTATTGTTGGTACTAGTTTAGGGTACAAATGATTTTTGGTTGCTCTATATGTTGTGCATTTTCATAAGTGTACAATGTATCTGATACTATATTCAATATGGATGATCATTGCCTTTAACAGCATGTGATCAGCATGAACCTGAAAAAAACCAAGATGGGTTCATGGCAAGTTCAATGTGTTGAAAGTGAATATATAGAGAACATTATACTTATTGTTTAGAGACACAAATTTATCTGTACTGGTTTCTCTAAACATGTCTGTCTGAGGAACAATGGGTGTTTTATGGACATCTGGTGTGGAATATATATATATATATATATATATATCTCTCTATCTTAGGACGGATCCGTCTTCAAATGCTTTCAGTACACTTGCGTTTTTCCGGATCCGGCGTGTAATTCCGGCAAGTGGAGTACACGCCGGATCCGGACAACGCAAGTGTGAAAGAGCCCTAAGAGTAAAGTTATGCTTTTGAAAAAATAAAAAAAGTACTTTAAAAAGGAATAAAGTACAGTTACTGAACCTGCTAAACAGGTCAAGGATTTGTGTGTGAAATAACTAGGGATGAGCGAATCTGCTTCAGATGAAACATCCAAAGTCGATTCAATACTGTATGGAGCTTAACTTCAGAAATTGATTTATACTGTTAAAAAAATTTACCGAACTCTGGTTCGGCTCCAAGTGGTACTGGGAGGTCAAGCCGGGAGCTGCGCTGGACTTACAGCGTGACAAACGCTCGTCTGCAAGGGGCCCAAGGGTTCTCAAAAGGGTTGCGGTCAGGAAGGATGGTGGCCATGCCACAGGTTTCTTTCGTTTTATGCCCATAGCAGCCAATGACTCAGGTAATCTTTGCAGCATGAGATGGTGCATAGCCATGTATGAAGATGAATTTGCTATGGAAGGCATGGTTCTTTTTGTACCATGGAAGAAAGCGGTCAAACGCTATATACTTTGCTGAGGTCATTTTTACACCTTCAGAAACCCTAAAAGAGAACTACCAGCTCTCTCCCCATGATTCTGGCCCAAAATATTAATCAGCCACCTCCTAGTTAACACTACAGCCTTGTTGGGACACAGTGGCCATCCACTGCTCCATCCAGGGTTGCACGGTACTCATCGGTAAACAAGACTGTCAATTAGTCTTCATGTATGTCTGGGCCCACTGCAACAGTTTCTGCTTGTAAGCACTGGTTATGGGTGGCCAAATAGTAGGTTTATACACAACTGCAAGCCTCTGGTGGATTCTACACCGTAAAAGTTTGCAACAGCAGCTTCAAATACCCGTTTGCTGCTTTGTAATGGCATTTTAAGAGCTGCTCTCAATCAGAAGAACTTGTCTGGCAGAAACCTTCCTCATTATGCCTTTATCTGCACAAAGCAGTCTGTGCTCTGAATCAGCCACAAATCTCTTCATCGTACAATGATCACGCTCAAGTTTTTGTGAAATATCTAATGTTTTCATACCTAGGCAAGGGCAAGGCATTGCACTATTTGATGCCTTCCAGTGCAGTTCTGCCATGCATTCAGGATGGTTTTCCATTTAGCCAGTTTAGCAGCCTCATTAAACCCTGGTGTTCTGCATAGTGGGAATGACTAAAGTAATTTCAGCATCCTGAACGCATGGCAGAACTGCACTGTACTGTGTGCCAGCACCCTTTATGTTTACCATATTGCCTAAAAACCGTGGGCTGCTTAATAATGTGGAATGTCCTTACCAAGTAATTTTCCTTTAATTGGGTCACCCGGCAAACTAATTACTATGTTTGAGATTGATTTCAGTGATCCAAAGAGCCCCGAGATACAATACCATCCATTAGTTTAATTGAAAAAACAAAACAAAAAAAAAACATCTTTATGACAAATCCAATTTGCATAATTGGGAAAGAGGTGAACATGATAAATACTTTTATAATTTTAATAGTTCAGGCATTTTTGCATGCAGCAATACCAATGATGTTCTCATTTTTTTATTTGTAAAATGAAGTCATTTGAAGTCAGTTTACTTATGTTTTTAAAAACAGTTTTCTTTTTATAAATTTTATTTCTAGCGTTAAACATCCGGTTACTGGATCACTTTTATCATTGTCATCTAAGGTAAAATCCCCATTTCTATTTAGTACTGCCACAGGCAGGGCTCAACCAGAACCTTGCTATGGCAGGCCTGGAAACCTTTACAAGGCTTATGGCTGCCACAGCACCCTAAGGCTCCCACAATCTTTTCACTCTGGAGCAGTTACCGGTAGCAACCAGCTCCATGTTAATGACCTCAGATGCTGTGGTTGCAAATTACCATATCATTTTAGGTGTCAAGTCTCTGATCGGAGTTCTCGCTGATCACGGACACTACCTGCAGGTATCTGCTGTACAACAGCAATCGCCAGCCAGCTGTGGTGCCTGCTCAACTCCTGAGGGGGTTCAATGTTTAAAACCCTGCCTTCTGCTGTGTATAGAAGGCTAATCGCACAAAGGAGTTAACCGATGCACAATTCCATTAGTCTGCAATGCCCTAGCACATAAAAATAAATAAAAGTGAAAAATATAAATACTCTCATCTCTAAATAGCAATATAAAGGCTTTACATATCTGTATAATTAAATGCATTTGTATTACACGAGAGAAATACTGGTGACCTGGAATGGTGCAAAAATTTGAATAAAAAACTGGCCATGGAGTCCCAATTCCCACACTGCAGCTCCCGTCACCGCCACTTCCAATCACAGCTGGAACCGAAGTGTTGCATGCCATCTACATGCATGCCTCTGCTGCCAGCCAATCAATGGCTTTAACCGTGGCAGGGACAGTGACCAGGTCATTTTTTTCGTAGTATTACTTTTACAGCATGCCAGACCACATGTAATTTTTTCTCCTTTAAATTTGCAGCTACTGAATGAAAACTCTTGTTTAAACTCACAGGTTGAACATACTACAGATCTAGTCCTACTCTAAACTGAAGTGTGTGCCGATGCATGTTGTCTAAGCAGTGCTCTGTGAGCCGAACAGCCTGGAGTGCAGAACGGTGCTCTGTAGAATTTGTCACTTGCTGTTGATTTAGTTAAAAGGGATTCTGTCACCAGGTTTCACCCCTGTCAGCTAAACATATGCTGATGTTCAGGGCCTCATCAGGATTCCTAATGTGGGATTCTAAATGTGATCCGTAGCCTTATTTTGCTAAAAAAACAGGTTTTACTAACCTGTCACTCAAAGAAATAAGGTGCCCAAGGGGATGTCAAGGGATGCAAGGTGCCGGCCGCACCCACCGCCGTTCGTGTCCAGCGCCACATTTCCAGACTTCTGCACCGCCTCCTAATCCTCTGTGCCGCCTCTCGCTCTCCCTTCTTCCCTCCTCCTGCTGTAAGATCTCGCGCTTGCGCACAGGGCTCTGCCTGATGCGCCCGTGCGGACTTCTCGATTTGGCTTCTTAAAGCGAAGTGCGCATGCGCCGGCACTTCGCTCAACCCAGGTATGACCTGCACTCTGGCGCCAGCCTCTCAGAGCCCTGTGCGCACGCGCGATATCTTACAGCAGGAGGGGGGAGGGAGAGCGAGAGGCAGCACAGAGGATTAGGAGGCGGTGCAGAAGTCTGGAAAGGCAGCGCTGGGCACGAACAGCGGTGGGTGCGGCCGGCACCTTGCATCCCTTGACATCCCCTTGGGCACCTTATTTCTTTGAGTGACAGGTTAGTAAAACCTGTTTTTTAGCAAAATAGGCTACGGATCACATTTAGAAGCCCACATTAGGAATCCTGATGAGGCCCTGAACATCAGCATATGTTTAGCTGACAGAGGTGAAACCTGGTGACAGAATCCCTTTAAGCTCATGTTTGCTGCCTCTGAATGTAGACAGCTGTTGCCATTTTCAGACAACAAACAAAGATCTTCAAAACAGTGAGCAATTGTAATACAAAAGCATATTTCATTTTTTTTTATAACTTTGTATTTATATAGTTATTTCGCCTTTATTTACACATAAATGGAAAACCCCTTTTAAGAAACGTTTTTACATATGTGGTAAGCAGATGAAAATTTATAGAACGTGGATTAGCTTAAATAAAGACCTTCCCCCACCTGAGCAAACCAATCCTTACTCACTACCATATTTCTATTAAAGGGGTATTCTGGTTGGTTTAAAGGGGTTGTCAGAGTTCAGAAAAAAACAAAGCACTGTAAATCTGATGGGCAGCAATATATAACTAAAATAAGCATGTTTTAGGCAAAAAATATATATTTCCTCATTTCCCTGGTTCTCTTCTGGCCCTTTACCTGCAATAACAATCTGTGCCCCTCCCCCTGCTCTGCAAAAGGAGTGAATACAAGTGCTGCCCTGAGTGACATGTCTGCCTGCTGGGAGACACTGCAGCATGTTGTATGTGTAGGACTACATGTCCCAGCTGTACAATGACACTGCTGATACACACAGGATCTTCCCCCTACCTGTTCTGGTGCAATGCTCTGCAGAACTCCTGTCAGCGCCTGTGCCCAGCATTTGTCTCCTCACTGCCTGCAGCTACTCAGTAAAGCCTTCAACCCCGAGTCTGCTGCTGAACGGGTTAAAGTTTTTCCTAAAGAATCCAGAAAGAGAGCAGAAGGCAGTGCAGGGGGCGTGGCCAGCACAGAGACGTCTCGTGTACAGACACATCTGCTCTCAGTGCACAAATCATCATCAGAGCAGGTTAAGAAGCTGACATGACAGGTCATGTGACCCTCTGAAATCCGAAAAAGCAGCCACCACAGATGCAGTAAGTGCATGGTAAAGCCTTCACATTTGCCTAGTTAGAAACAAAATAACTGACAACCCCTTTAAGTTAAGTTATCTCCTATTCACAGGATAGGGGATAACTATCAGATCGGTGGGGTTAGTATTGCTGAGACCCCACCAATCATGAGAACGAGGGCCCCATACCACCTGCTGCCCACAGCAGCTCCCCTGAAATGACCGGAACGGCACACATATGCACGGCCGCTCTATTCATTTCTATGGGAGTACCAGAGAGAGTACAGCACTCAGCTAACTCCGGAATTCCCATATGTTTGCAATGGACCTACTCGAGCGGTCTGTAGAAACTACATGTATAACGCGAGTATTTTTTCAGAAGATAATAAAACAAAAACTAGTTTATGGTATGTTTTTATCCAAGAAAACAAATAGTTAAATGATCGCAATCCCTTGTGTGCTTGTTAAAAGGTTATATGAAGTTGCAGAATATAAGCAAGTTAAATGCTCCACTACTTACATGGCAGAAATGTATATCTAGAATGGATGCATGTGCAAAGAAAGAAAAAAGAAGATTAAAAGCCATCTGGTCACTGAAGTGGTTTTAACTGAGCCCATCACCAATAACTTAAAATTAGGCAACCAAAAATATAGGAGCAAATATATCAGATAGGAATATATTTTGTAACTTAAGGATAGTAAGACTTAAAATCCATGTTATCATTTAGGAAGCGAATTTAAAAAAATCTCAGTGTGTAGTAGTACAGAGCAAATTATGCATTATATTAATGCATAAATCTTCAGATATATTAGTACTGGAAGAATAGGTTGGCAAGATACTACTTGCATGCCCTACCATATGCATGCTCTTCTCTTCATTCTAGTGATCAGTGGTGGTCTCCATTCTCAGACCCCCACCGATCAAAGCTTTTGATATGTTTTTATGACATATGAAAAGTTTACCAAAACTCAGTGACCCTTTCAAGCACCCATAAACCAAAAATGGCGACTAACTGATTAGACCCATTTTAACAAGGTCTACTTGACAAGCTTATGCCTATGTGGCCTGCAGGCCAACAGTCTTGTTTGCTGCCAAGGAAACAAGGGTCAGACGGGATGTTTTTTTTTAACCCATTTTCAAGATTCTATGGTTTCTAACAGTCTAGCAAACATATACGTACCATCCAATAAAAATGTGCACGTACAGCTCTGCATATTGATGTGAAAGTCAAGGCAGATAGTACGTCTGCTTAAAGTATGACTACATCCTGGAGCCAGATCTTCTGTTGCTCCCAGAAAGTTAAAGGGGTTTTCTGATATTATGAGGACCTATTCTCCAGATAGGTCATCAATATCAAAATTGGCAGGGGTCTAATACTCGGGACCCTCACTGATCATCTGTTTGAGCAGTTTACCAAGCACAGCGCCTTCCATTGAATAGCAGCTGTGCTTGTCAATGCAGCTCAGCCCCAGTTACTAGATTCACTTGGCATCGAGCTGTACCTACCTAACATGACATCACTGGCCTAGGAAAAGGCTGTGGCGCTCACCAGAACGCTGCAGTCTCCTCTAACAGTTGATCAACGGGGTTGCTGGGAGTCAGACGACCCCAATCTGATATGTACGGCCTATCCTGAGGCTAGGCAATCAATATCAATCTCAGGAAAAACCCTTTAAGGCTGGGTTCACACGGGCGTTGCGGGAACATGCGCAATTTTTTCCCCGCGAGTGCAAAGCGTTTTAAAAATCGGCATGTTTGGTACCCAGACCCGAACTTCACAGAAGTTTGGGTTCAGTATTCTGTAAATTTTATATTTTTCCCTTATAACATGGTTATAAGGGAAAATAGCATTCTTTAGCATTCTGTATTAAGGTCAATTGAGGGTTAAAAAATAAAAAATTAACTCCCCTCCTCCAATTGACCGCGTAGCTGCATCTCCTGTCCCTTCTTCAGGACCTGTCAAAGAACCTGTGGTGACGTCACTGAGCTCATCACATGGTCCATCAGCATGGTGATGATCATGTGAGGAGCAGTGATGTCACCACAGGTCCTAAAGAAAGAACAGGAGACCAGCGATCAATTGGAGGTGGTGAGTTAATTATTTATTTTTTGAACCCTCAATTGACCTGTATTAAAGAATGCTATTATTTTCCCTTATAACCATGTTATAAGGGAAAATACAGTGAATAGACTTTCATCCTAGCAACCATGCGTGAAAATCGCACCGCATCCGCACTTGCTTGCGATTTTCACGCAGCCCCATTCACTTCTATGGGGCCTGCGTTGTGTGAAAAACGCACAATATAGAGCATGCTGCGATTTTTACGCAAGTGATGCGTGAAAACCACCGCTCATGTGCACAGCCCCATAGAAATTAATGGGTCCGGATTCAGTGCGGGTGCAATGCGTTCACCTCACGCATTGCACCCACGCGGAAAACTCGCCCATGTGAAAGGGGCCTAATTGGAATTGTTCTACTGGTATGGTTAAGTTTTAAAATATAAATCTTGTCCATGAACATTAGACCACTATAAACCGGTTTCTAAAGAAACACCCTACTATTAGATCACATATAACCACCATCAAGGATCTGATGCCTGAAAACCATATATGAATGCAAGAAAGTGCGTTACACTCCCTATAAAACAGGTATATAATGCAAAAAAGATCAAATTTCCATAACATGCCTTAGGGCTTGTTCACACGACTGTATGGCTTTTTCCGTGTTTTGCGGGACGTTTTTAACAGATCTTTTTTGTTTCAGTAGTGTTTCCAGTACCATTTAGTTTTTCCGTATGGCATATACAGTAATTACATAGAAAAAAAAAATTGGTCTGGGCATAACATTTTCAATAGATGGTTCCGCAAAAACTGAACGGATACGGAAGACATACGGATGCATTTCCGTATGTGTTGCGTTTCTTTTTGCGGACCCATTGACTTGAATGGAGCCACAGAATGTGATTTGTGGGCAATAATGGGACATGTTCTATCTTTGAACGGAACAGAAAAACAGAAACTGAATGCATACAGAGTACATTCCTTTTTTTGCGGAGCCATTGAAATGAATGGTTCCGTATACGGAACGCCAAAACGTTTGTGTGAACGAGCCCTTAAATGAAGCAAAACCATAACTACTTAAAGGAGTTTTGAGACTTCACTCCCGTTGAACTATCCTCTGGATAGGTCATCAGTATCTGATTGGTGGGGGGTCTGACACCTAGGACCCTGGCAAATCAGCTGTTTGAGAAGGCACTGGCACTCGCGCTGTGGCATTCACTCATCATACCCTCTAGGCTATGTGACATCATATTCAGTCACATGGCCTAGACACTCTGTCCCATTTAAGTGAATGGAGCTGCACTGCAATACCAAGCACAGACATTTTCAAATGGACGGCGCTGTGCTTGGTGAGCAGGGAGAGAAGGTCAGGGCCAGAGGATAGGTCATCAGTGTAAATTCTCAGAAAACCCTTTTAAGTTATGAAGAGAGCATTATAAGCCCTCATACACTGAAATAGCCATGCGATCAAAGAGAGACCGGACTTGCTGTTTAATAAATTACTATGGTACGGTTAGGGTAAGGGGAGCCACGGCTGACACATGGACTGTGTTTCCCAGTCGATCATGGTCATGTGCACGATTCCTAAAGTCCATATAAACATTTTCTCCCAGGCCCGGTAAAAATTTATTATTGAGCGTGTGGCATGGACAACTTCTTTTCAGGGAATATATTTACCATCCATATACATTTTTAATGATTATAAACTAATACTTATTCGATAAAATCTAAATAGCATAAAGATGTAACATCACCAGAAAAATTTAACATAGAAAAACTACTTACGAATGGAGACCATGGACACCACCCTCGACTTGGGCTGACATTGTTCTCTTTTCCAGTTTCAGTTCTCCTGAATACATCATGGACCTGCACAAGTATCAAACCATGCATTACTTCTCAAATTCTATCCTGACAATTTTTGGTAATAGCATCACAAACTTGTGTCAAGCTGATCTTCACCATTACTTTTAGAATCTAAAGACTTAGGGGGTCATTTATTAAGACCGGCGTTTTAATATCCAGCCGGTCTTAATATCCCTTGTAGCTGGTGGGATATCCGCAGGACATTGGTCTCTACACAACTTCAGCGGATCCACTGCCACTTCCTTGCAGTCTTACATTTAGACCATTTTCTACGCCTAAACAAGGCAAGGAAAATGGTAAATAAGATTGGCCTCCCGGCCGGTCCCTGCCCACTTTTTTAGACCTGGCGTGAATGGGGAAAAGTCACAATCTGGGCCAGAAATACGCCTAACATAGGGGATCATTTACTATCCAGAAATAAGCCTCAGTCACCGAAGGCCTGAACACCAAACCCAAAACCTGCATTACAAAGGGTGAAATTTTCTCTTCAAATTGCAGCTAGTGCTAGGTATGATTTTCTTCATGTTTTCCTCTTAAAGGACATCTGTGAGCAGATTTTACCTATGAAGCTGGCTGACCTGTTACATGTGCACTTGGCAGCTGAAGGCATCTGTGTTGGTCCCATGTTCATATGTGCCCGCATTGCTGAGAAAAATGATGTTATACTATATGCAAATGAGCCTCTAGGAGCAATGGGGGCATTGCCATTACACCTAGATGCTCTTCCTTGCAACTGCGGTGCCCTCTCCATTTTGACAGGGCCAGGCGTAGATAAGTTTTCACTGCCTGGACCAGTCAAAGTGGAGAGGGTGCAGCAGTTGCAGACGGCAGAGCCTCTAGAAGTAAGGGCAACGCCTCCGTTGCTCCTAGTGGCTGACTTGCCCATTGTAAAGCATTTTTTTCCTCAGCAATGTGGGCACATATGAACATGGTGCCAACAAAGATGCCTTCAGCTGCCAAGTGCAAACGTAACAGGTCAGCCAGTTTCATAGGTACAAATCTGCTGACAGATGCACCTTAAGTTTCTCTTGCGCAAGAAAAAATAATAAAAATAAAAAATTCACTTACTTGAGGTGGATCCCCAATTAAGGGTCTCTCACTCTAAAGTAACCAGCACTTGTGTGCCTTAAGCACCATTCACATTAACCATTTTTGGCCCCCATCCGAGCTGCTTTTATTGTGGATTTGATGCGGACCCGTTCCTTTCAAGTGGGCTGTCAGCATCTGCATGTCCTATTCTTGTCTGTTTAAGGGTACTTACACACTAGCATTGTTCAGGATCCGGAAAACAGATATCTTTTTTTTTTCCGGATCAGTTAGACGAATCAAGTCTCATCCGGAATAACGGATCCGGTATTTACATTTTTTCAAAGATCAAAAGCGAAACCAGCTCCTCCTATATCACAGTGCACGTGCAGACCGGAAAACCAGTGATGCAGCAATTTCTGAAACACTTAGTAACGGATCCGGCATTAATACATCTCAATGGAAATTAATGCCGGATCCGGCAAGTACGGTATAAAAAAAAAAAGCTGCAGCAAGCTGCGGTATTCTGTCTGGTCAAATACCATACAAGGGACGGAACAGAAGAGATCCATGCATACTGAACGGATTGCCTTGCATTCAGAATGCATTAGGACAAAACTGATGCGTTTCTCCCCCCCGGTATTGAGACCCTTTACCAGATTTCAATACCGGAAAAGAATAACGCTAGCGTGAAAGTACCCTTATTTACAAGACTAGGCATTGTGACAATGGGTGCCAAAAAACAAAGAAAAAACAAAAAGAACAAACACACGACAAAAACCATGGCTGTCACACGGACTTGACCTTTTTTTTGGGCAGACAAAATATATAAGGTCGTGTGAATGCACCCTTACAGACAGTCCATTTATTACAGAGAGAACTTCTTGATTGAAAAAAAAAAAAAACTCTACACAGGTAGAGTAGTAAATTAACTGCTTACCGTAAAATGGAAAGACTTTTGGCCCCTATGTCTTGACAGCCATGTTGAATGCCTGCGATTAAGTACGGTGCAAATTTATGGATGGACCCTTTGTCCTGAATAGAACCAGACACACCTTGAGCCACTTTCACTTTGTCCCCTTCACTGTGATAAAATAAATAAAAACGCACAGTTACAGTAGAAATTACATAGGAAGGTATTCAATTTAGACTTCTGAAATGTGGATATTTATGACCTAGTGACGGGGAGCTCAGCTGCAGTTATCTGGCACAGCAACTACACAGTGTATTGAGCGGTCCTGAACTGGCTCTATATACAGTGTTAATTCTAATTGGTGTGGGTGCCAGAGCCTCAAACTAATACTGATGACCTATGATAGGTTATCAATACTAGTCAACATTAAAGTCCTAGAAACCTCCTTTAAAGAGGACCTTTCACCGATCCTGACATTGTGAACTAAGTATCATGACATATACAGCGGCGCCCAGGGATCTCACTGCACTTACTATTATCCCTGGGCGCCGCTCCATTCTCCCGTTATGTCCTCCGGTATGTTCGGGGGCTTGGTTATAGTAGGCGGAGTCTGCTAGGCATCTCCTTCTCCTAGGCTGTAGCGCTGGCCAATCGCAGCGCAGAGCTCACAGCCTGGGAGTTTTTTTTCCCCAGGCTGTGAGCTCTGCGCTGCGATTGGCCAGCGCTACAGCCTAGGAGAAGGAGATGCCCAGCAGAACAAGGGCAGACTCCGCCTACTATAACCAAGTCCCCGAACATACCGGAGGACATAACGGGAGAACGGAGCGGCGCCCAGGGATAATAGTAAGTGCAGTGAGATCCCTGGGCGCCGCTGTATATGTCATGATACTTAGTTCACAATGTTAGGACTGGTGAAAGGTCCTCTTTAAACAGTCCCTCTTAATGACAGTTACCGATAACCGTAATGCAACATGATTTGTGCCACCCTAATGCTTGATTTGTCTTTGTGGTTAGATTAAAATTCTATCCAACTGCTGATCTAGCACAACCTGAGGTATAAAGAACAAGTATAGGAAAGCAAATCTTTACGTTTGAGGAAAAGGGAAAACCGTAATAGGAGCGGCTGATAGAGCAGGAAACAAAACTTAAGCAGACCTGAAATATCTTTTCTGGCTACTAGTATTTTTCTCCATGGCATCCAGTGACCCCATTCCTCTATATTTCTTTAGTCTCACACCGTCAGAAAAGAAATATTCACCAGGCGCTTCTGTGGTTGCAGCCAACAAGGAGCCCATCATCACTGAATAGAGAACAGAGTGAAAATTATGCAAAATTAAAATACCAAAACTGCGGGTTAAAGTCCCTTTAAGGCCTCTTTCACACTTGCGTTGTCCGGATCCGGCGTGTACTCCACTTGCCGGAATTACACGCCGGATCCGGAAAAACACAAGTGTACTGAAGGCATTTGAAGACGGATCAGTCTTCAAAATGCTTTCAGTGTTACTATGGCAGTCAGGACGCTATTAAAGTCCTGGCTGCCATAGTAGTAGTGGGGAGCGGGGGAGCAGTATACTTACAGTCTGCGCGGCTCCCGGGGCGCTCCAGAATGACGTTAGAGCCCCCCATGCGCATGGATGACGTGCCATGCGATCACGTGATCCATGCGCTTGGGGCGCCCTGACGTCACTACCGCACGGACGGTAAGTATGCTGCTCCCCTTTACCATGGCTGCCAGGACTTTAGCGTCCCGGCAGCCATGGTAACTATTCAGAAAAAGCTAAACGTCAGATTCGGCAATGCGCCGAAACGACGTTTAGCTTAAGGCCGGATCCGGATCAATGCCTTTCAATGGGCATTAATTCCAGATCCGGCCTTGCAGCAAGTCTTCAGGAATTTTGGCCGGAGCAAAAAGCGCAGCATGCTGCGGTATTTTCTCCGGCCAAAAAACGTTCCGTTCCGGAACTGAAGACATCCTGAACGGATTTCACTCCATTCAGAATGCATTAGGATAAAACTGATCAGGATTCTTCCGGCATAGAGCCCCGACGACGGAACTCTATGCCGGAAGAAAAGAACGCAGGTGTGAAAGAGCCCTAACTCCAGAATGGGAGCCATTTTGCCTGTGAATCAATGCTGTAGGACAATAGGTTGCCTTTTTATAGATAAGTTACGTCATAAATAACATACTGGTGGTGGGCAAATGTCAGGCAGTGCCTCCGATTAGCTGTGGGAAGGGACCTCAGTTTGTAATGTTATGTTTATTGGTCACAAGAAGATCTGCAGCTCAGTTCCATTCAATTGAATAGGAATGACCTTCAATACGAGGCGCAGCTACTACCTGGCATCCAACAGATGGGAACTACGTAGGCTTTATAGAGTTTATCCAATAGAAGAAATACCTCCCTCCTATAGACGATACTTAACCATTCCCTGAATCCCTGGACGCCCGCGGCATGGTTCAAAACATCAGTCAATGGAGGGGGGGAGAGCAGCGAATAGCAGGCCGCAACAGTGACCAGCCTCTCTAGCATCACGGCTTACACTAGGAAGGCTGGTCACCGATGTTTTGATCCACGTGACAGTGGGTGTCCAGCGATCCGAGGGACACAGGTGCCAGGCACTGCGTAAGTATAGTCTATAGGAGGGGCCTGGGCATTGGGGAGGGGGGGGGGGGGGGGGGGCGCGGATTTCTACTATTGCATCGCCCCTTTAATTCTGGCCATAATAGTGGGATGGCAGCTGTTACTAGCATCATGGTGTTAATGAGAGAGTTTGCAGGAACGACCCCCTTGCCATGATGTATTATTACACGAAGGGAAAGAAAGATTAACTGTCTTTGTGACAATCACGCATACAAATGATTTGAAACTGTTTTCCATCAAAACATGATTAATACTGCCTCAGCTTTTTTTTTTGAATAGATAAAACTGGGCAAAAAAAAAAAAAGAGAAATAATCTACACCATGTATGGCCAGCAAAGCTTTTTATTACATGTGTTACTTGTGGTTTTGCTAGAGCTCTGACTCTTGCATTATAAAGGGTGAAATTCACACCAAAATTTGAAAATGTAATAGACATACTGTGGATTTCTAAATCCAAACGGCAGGACAATTTCTGTACAGAACCAATAGACCGTGTAAATGTTTTGTCTAATTGGATACACGCTGCTGGTACTGTATTACGCTGCAGTTTTTCGGCACAAGAATCTGTGTGGAAAAACCGCATGTAATCTGCAACATGTGTAGGTAGTCTTCGGCTACTTTCACATTAGAGCTTTTAATTCCGCTATTGAGATCAGTCATAGAATCTCAATAGTGGAAGAAAACGCTTCAGTTTTGTCCCGATTCATGGTCAATGGGGACAAAACTAAACGAAATGCACCAAAATGCATTCCGTTCGGTTGCGTTCCCATCACGGACAGAATAACGCTGCAAGCAGCGTTTCTCTGTCCACGATGTGGTGCGGAGCATTACGAATCCATCCTGGTAAATAAATGAGGACAGATCAGTTTTCTCTGACAATAGAAAACAGATCATTGACTTTCAATAGTGTTCATGACGGATTGGTCATGGCTATATAAGACACAATACAACTGGATCAGTTCATGACGGATGCATGCGGTTGTATTATTGTAATGGAAGCATTTTTGCAGATCCATGACGGATCCACAAAAAACGCTAATGTGAAAGTAGCCTAAGGGCTCGTTCACACAAGCGCATGTCTGTTTTGCGGGCCATTTTTTTCCCCCCAGTAGTGTTTCCAGTTCTTCCGTATGGCATATACAGTAATTACATAGAAAAAATTGGGCTGGGTATAACATTTTCAATAGATGGTTCAGCAAAAACAGAACAGATACAGAACACATACAGAGTACATTCCGTATGTTTTTTTTTGCGGACCCATTGACTTGAATGGAGCAACGGAACGCGATTTGCGGAAATACGTAAACTGAATGCATACGGACTACATTCCTTTTTTTGCGGAACCATTGAAATGAATGGTTCCGTATACGGAACGCAAAAAACGGCAAAGCAAAAAATGTTCGTGTGAACGAGCCCTAAGGAGGACATTTATCAGGAATGACATTCCCGTACACCAGTATTAATCCCCTGTATGCTGGGGCAAGATGTATAATTTATTAAAAATAAGTTAAAATAACATGTAGAATTTATTCTAAATAAGTTAGGCATCTCTCTGGCTCTTCAGAGGTGCACATACTTTTAGGAGGATCAATTATTCTGTTATAGTTACCTGTAGAAGCACCAAGAGCCAAAGCTTTCACAACATGTCCCACTGTCTGAATTCCACCATCTGCCATAACTGGAACGCCAAATCTGCGGGCGTACTCTGCAACTTTGTAAACTGCGGTTCCCTGGGGTCTTCCACAGGCCATAACTGAAAGTGAGAATATTGAATTTGCCCAATTTTATAAAAACACAGGACACTTCAAAGTCTCCAAAACCACTGCCGCCAAGTCACATGTATGATCATACCAACTGGTTTCAAAAGAAGACTTTTTTTAATGTAAAAATACATTTATACACTGAACATTGAAATCACAACACGAGAAGGTGTAAGGTTACGCAAATTGAGGAAGTAGCAGGTGTCAATAAGATCTGCAGGTGATTTTTCAAGCACCTAGCTCCAATTGGTGGCATGTAGAAGAGGCATAGATGCAAGATTGAAAGCAAAGTTTTTCTAGCCACATGAAACAAAAAATAAGTAATGTGGGATAATTGTACAATGCCACCTGTTTGTTGGAGTGTCAACAAAATTCCATGACTTTTCACTTTTCCTTCTTAGTGTTGCAATTTCAATGTTGAGTAGTGTGTAAATATAGATTAATGTCTATTATTGCAATAGTAGGATTAAGCTAGAACAGCCTTCCACTTACCTTCCTGGGTAATACAGATGGATCCACACCCCATACCTACGCGCAGAGCATCAACACCGGCATCTATGAGATTCTTTGCTTGTGCTGCAGTCACCACTGTCAAACAAAGATTCAAAATGTGAACTGATGTTGGCAGAGGGCAAGTATTTTTTAAGTGCAATTCCACAATTGTAATCAGTAACCTCATTGTTTCATAGCCTTGCCATGTGTTCTGCCCAAGCAAGGAGAACATCCAATTGCAGGAAAGGCAATTCAAGTCCTAGCTAACAAACTGCACAATGGGTGCATAAAAAAAATAAACACACGTAACGCAGTTTAAACACCTACCATTTCCACCAACCACTTGTAGATCAGGATATTTTTGTTTGATATAATGAATCATATTTATCTGATACACGGAATTACCCTGTGATGAATCCTATGAGTGGAAGGAAAAAGAAAGCCCTTAAAAGTAAATCCATATTGGATTATGATATCACATGGATATATTTAAAAACTGATGGAAAAATAATAAAATAATGTAGTGTCATTAACCTGGATGCTACATACCTACACAGCAATATATACAATAACCTACATTTCACTTGTTGCTAGAAACAAATACCATACACTACAAACACCATTCTGTATACATACCAGGACAACAACATCAACTCCAGCCTGCATGAGAAGATCAAGACGATATTTGTCATCTTCTCTGGTCCCAACAGCAGCACCGCACAGCAGCTGCTTTCTGCAGTCCTTCGATGCAAGAGGGTAATCTCGGTTCTTCTTCAGATCAGTCCTGGCTATTATAGCGACAAGCTCATCGCTGTCATTCACTATTGGCAGTTTTCCTGTTGTAAAAGGCAAAAACGTGTTACTTTTGAAAGCCACAAAGGTTAAAAAACAAAACAAAAAACAAAAAAAACCACATAGCCGCATACTGAAAAGCATGTTAGACTTAGTGAAGCAAAGCAAGAAAGTTCCATTAGCATGTCAACATGGAGGACACCATGAAAAGCATGACATTACTAATAAAATCAGTTCATAATAACATATCTGTTTTCTATGGTTTACATGCTAAATTATTATTATTTTTTTAGCATTCACATCTGCAGTTACCAGTTGTACAATACTTTGTTTTCCCTATTCAACGTGATGCTAATGGCATCTCGTCGGGTAATAGTTTGTGAGTAACAGCCGATTTGTTAAGTTTTACATACAGGAAGGGGAACACCAATACTTACCTTTTTGTCTAAATATACCTAGTCACACAAATGGCAAGCAATACTCCCTGAGACTGTATAGATGTCTCCAAAACTTGCTTATGATGCTACAACATTATAGAATATTTCAAAAACCCATGATGGGGAAATAAGTTCCTGAAATCAACTTCAGTGTTGGATAAGCAATTCCTTACCACCACAATCGATTTCTGTAGACTTTGCTGGCATATGCCCCTCCTTATTCTCAAGGAGGAGCCTGGGGGCATTGATGTTGAGGATGTTGGCATCTGCTCCAGGATCCTGCTTACCTTTGGTCAATGAGCAATTCCAAAAGATTCATGTGAGACAATACCACAATACTTTGGTATTTTTAAAAGTTTTAAATCCAATTATACCCTCAGCTCAACTAGTAAAGACTAAAACAAATACTGCAAATAAAATATATATCTTTGGTTGGTGAAACATTTGATGGTCCCAACTAAAAACAGTGCTGGCAACACCATAGCCAGCCCCACTACTGCACTTGATAAATATACTGCAGCTTCAATTCAATGTATGCAATTACCATTGACACACTGAAGTTTTCCCATTGTTTTGTTGTGGTCTGCAATTTTATTTAAATTTTTATTTATTTTTTTACTAGCTTCATACATAGAACTTATACTATTATTTTTTTTAAATATATTACAAGGCAACTTATCCCCACAATAAATGTAATAACTATGGGTTGCAATGGGAGCCATCATGCATGAAATATGCCTTCAGGCTGAGCAGCCCGACAGCAAAGCTGAACAATGTAAAGTGACGACAGGCGCCAGAATACAGTGTAGTGAGGCCCTGCCCCTTCACCAGCTCTGAAAGTGGAGAAACCCGTCCTAGTCACATTCTAGGACAGCTTGCTTGGAGACCATTTTTTTATTATTCCTGGAGAACACCTTTAAGAGCATGTAATTGAAATATTATACAGTAAAAAAAGGTCATTTTGTTTTGAAGGCCTCATGTCCATCACCCTTTAGCATATACGAATGGCTGCTGGGCCCAGCACCATTCTTATTAAATTAATGCAAACACTATATAAAAAGGTTTTAAAGAAATGCCACACCACCATTCTCCCTAGAACCACAGCCAGCTGTGGTTCACATTTTAGGCTCATGTAGTGACTTTCAATGGGGCTTGCTAACCGAGCACTGGTATTGTTGGGTTTGATGGTTATATAATCTGAGGTCTAATAACAGTATGTTACCTAAATATATCCTAAAGTATAGAAAAAGTAAAAGTCTTCTTATGGCTTTAAAAAAATAAATAAAAAAAAAGTAAGTTTAAATTAAAGGGGTCAGGATTGCTGCTTCTCCCCCCCCCCCAATTTCCACCTCTATGGTCAGCATTTGTGTCAAAACCACATGCAAAAAATTTGGCCTGTATTGCCCACAACCAAACTTGAGTATGGTATTGCGTAAGGAAATGCCTGCAATAGTACCCTTAGAGATATAGTCATGCGATTACCCACGCAATGACAAACGCGGGTCACAGCCATATTGTTTCTAGACAAGTTAAGTTGTCAATAGAAAGAGGTGAATCATGTAAAATTCCCCTGGTCAGCATTTTACCAATAGGAACTTTCCTTTATGGAGAAAGTTTTATAGTGGCTGAAAGACTAGACTATTAATTACTACTTCTGCCGCTATTGAAATTGCATGCAGCAAATATGGCTACATAATATAATTTTTTATATATATTTTTTCTACAGAGAATAAGGGCAAATTCACTCAACTATAGTCACACGAGAATCTTAAAGACCTTGCACCCTTGGGCATTCAGTGATTGGCTTCATTAACACTGGCATACCTTTTTTACTGCGCTGCAAGATTTCATTTGCTTCTTTCAGGGTGACACCAGCTGGAGCGACAACCAGTTCGTCACGTTTGGTCATCACCTATGAAAACATTAGCATGATAATGATTAGACATCAATTGAAAAAGGTAATATAACAAGTATACGTTAAGACAAAAAATAAAAAATAAAAATAGTGCTGAGGACTGGCAGCAATCAGGGGGTAGATCTGGGAGTTTTACAAAAAGAAATGTAATTTATTCATTTAAAGATTTGCGTTTTCCTTTTTTCTTTATTAAAAGGGGTTGTCTGAACAAAGATTGTAGCAAGGGCCAAGAAGAGGTTAATAGAATGGGGTGGGATACGCTCAGTTATTCTTCAACGTTGCTCCGATCCAGTGCTTCCAATGCCCCGATGACTGGAAGTACGGCATCCCATCAGTGGTTAGGTACACTGCGGCAGCTACTCATTGGTTTCAGAGATGAAGCATCCACAAGTGGCAAAGGTTCAGCAGTCATTTACATTGTGGGGACACTGGACCATTGAGGCCACTGAATGGCTAAAACAGTACATGTGACCACACAATGACCAGAAAGTGTGGATTAGGCTCTGTGCTAGATTGCAAGAACATTAAAGAGGACCTTTAACTAGAATAAAACATCTAAACTAACTATACAGACATGTAGAGCGGTGCCCAGGGATCCCCCTGCACTTACTGTTATCCCCGAGCGGCGCTCAGTTCTCCCGGTATAGCCTCCGGTATCTTCATATGTTAGGCTCCACCCAGGGGAACCTGACTGCGTCTTTCTCCTATGCTGTAGCGCTGGCCAATCACAGCGCTCAGCTCATAGCCTGAGAGGGTTTTTTTTCTCTCAGGCTTTGAGCTGAGCGCTGCGATTGGCCAGCGCTACAGCATGGGAGAAGGAGACCCCGGCAGGTTCCCCTGGGTGGAGCCTAACTATGAAGATACCGGAGGCTATACCGGGAGAACGGAGCGGCGCTCGGGGATAACAGTAAGTGCAGTGGGATCCCTGGGCACCGCTCTACATGTCTGTATAGTTAGTTTAGATGTTTTATTCTAGTGAAAGGTTTTCTTTAAATAAAAAAAGGTATTTTCCCCCCTTTCTGGTAAACACTTTTCAGGCCTATGCTAAGTGTTTTGGGGTCTGACAACCCCTTTAATAAAAATAAAGCAGAAAAAAAATAAAATAAAAGGTAAGGCTACTTTCACACTGGCAGTTTTTGGGGATCCGTCATGGAGCTGCAAAAACGCTTCCATTACAATACAACCGCATGCATCCATCATGAACGGATCAGTTTGTATTATGTCTTCCATAGCCATGACAGATCAGTCTTGAACACCATTAAAAGTCAATGGAGGACGGGTCATAGAAAACGGATCCGTCCCCATTGACTTACATTGTGTGTCAGAACGAATCAGTCTGGCTCCGCTTAGTCAGGCGGACAGCAAAATGCTGCAGGCAGTGTTATGGTGTCCGCCTCCAGAGCGGAATGGTGACTGAATGGAGGCAAACTGATGCATTCTGAGCAGATCCCTTTACATTCAGAATGTATTAGGGCAAATCTGATCTGTTTTGGACCGCTTGTGAGATCCCATGATAGATCTCACTAACGGAAAGCCAAAACGCTAGTGTGAAGGTAGCCTAAATTGTAAATCTTTAAATGAAATGTAATAAAGATAAATGTTAATGGACAATATCTTCACATTTCTAGCAAGTCAAAACACATCAAGCTTTGCATGGCACATCTCAGCATATTTGAGCAACTGAAGAAAAAAAAAAAACTGTTACCAAAACTATCCATGAGTAGCCCAAGATGAACCCAAATCTTTCTACAGGCCAAAAACAAAACAATAGGATCAATAATGGGTGCAAGAATGGCCCTCTGTTCAACAAGAATTCATCCACTGATGGTGGGGGCGATTGTAGGTGTAAATTGTTTATATATATATAAAAAAGTTGTATTAATGTGTGGAGCAGCTGACATTACCTCCCTTAAGTAGGTAGTGTAGTCCTTTTCTGTCAGAAAATCTATGTCTCTTGAAGTCACAATCCCCACTAGTTTGCTGCCCATTTTTCCAGTTTCGGTCACTGGGATTCCTGAAAATCCATGTCTAGTTTTAGCTTCAAACACATCTCCCACAGTGTGGTTGGGACTCATGACGACAGGGTCAGTAATAAATCCTTGCTCAAATTTCTGAAAAAGGAAGGAAACGGAGAAGATGACATCAACACGAAACATGTTACGGAGAACAGGTAACCCCCTCCTGACATGTCCGTTTTAGCAACTACATGCAACCCCATGTAATAACTCTGGAACATCTATTTCTATGACTAAGCTGTGTGTCATTCCTTTATTATTCCTTCTAGAAGTTATGAATGAACCTCCAGCAGTCTACATTAAAGTTCAGAATGGTTGTTACCAGTTGGGGCCCCCATTCAGTGCCGCCAGGGGAAGACTCTGTAGAGGGGGACCCCCAAATGGAAACACCCAGAATGGCCTTCATTTCAAAATGCAACTCAAACCTACAAGGAATAAAGGAAAGGTACTACAGAGTCATACGAATAGATGCTCCAGAACTACTACATGGAAGTGGTTACTAACACAGACTACTCAGGAGAGGAGACATAAGCCAAAGTAACAGGATCCAACAGGAGTACAAGACTAGCAGATCACTGTCAAATACACAATATTAATTGTGTCAGAAAAAAGTTATTACTGCCCTTCTAAAATAGCAGCCCCATCCATGTCTTCCCTCACTGAGGTTTGGTGGTAGAAGAAAAATTCTGCTGAGATTCCTGACCATTACAGAACTGGGAGGTTTTGGTCATTAAGGTCAATCCCTTGCTTGTCCTCCACTGTTTTGTTATTACGGTAAATACTATTTACAGATTAATAAAAGTTATGTTTTATATTACACTAAAGTGATTAAAAGAATCGCATACAAAATGTAATTGTTCTCGTGTAAACCCCAAGCACCATGTAGCGCTCTGTACAATATGGAAGAGGATGAATGAAAGGCTGTACAAAGTGGGCCCAGAGTACATAGTTCCTCCTAAAACTAGAATAACCAGGTGCTTCTTTCAAACAACTGAACAGGTGTAGGGATACGGTACGCGTTTCTCTAATGCCATCCTATAAAGTAGTGTCTGCCCTGAAAAAAGCTGCCCAACTAGGACCCTCTTAAAGAACCTTGACACATCTCCTCCAGAAAAGAAATCAGAACATTAGTATATGTATTATCAGTATATTATATGTATAGATCAGACTGACAGTGAACGGCCCAGCTACCACACCTGTAATGTTGTCAAAGGGCACCACTACTTACCGTAACCACCCCCCAAAAATACAACCCTGTCCCTAATGTGCTGAGTGGATAGTTAGGTCGAGATCAACCACTGCCACGTCACTGGAGCCTTTAGTGGGTAAGGTTTGGCCATAATCACCAAAGGTATGAGTGGAACTTGCCGCCTATTTGGACTGCAAGGATAGGCTGTGAGATGACAAGGGGGCAAAGCAAGTGGCAAATTTCTCCCCTTGGGCAGACCAGTCAGAATGACTAGCTCAATGTATAATAGATGATGAAACAGGGTGGGGTTCTCCCACTCCTTATGCTCCTCCAATGCTGTAAAGACAGTGATCAGGAGGTCACAAGATTCTTCTACACTAAACATAGTACAGTCTTCTACTTCTATTTCTTACTCATTATTCAAATTATGCAACACACATTATTTCACATTTAAAGTTGTTTTCCCAAGAATAACATTTTCACCTACCCACAAAATAAGCACACTCAATGGGGGAGAGCTTTATAAAATGACACTTGTGGTGCAAAAAGTCACCAATTATGGCGCACAACGTATTAGAAAATTTTTGCACTTTGACATGTTTCAAATATGACGAAGCCCAGCAGATTTAATGTAATTCACAGCAGAAACTGGCATAAAGTATTGTTCGAATCTAGATCAGCTGGTGCACAGACCAAAAGATGCATTAACCACTTCCAGACCGGGCCATTTACCCCCTTCCTGAACAGGCCTAATCTTGCAAATCAGACACGTGTCGCTTTATGTGGTAACTTTGGAACACTTACTTATCCAAGCCATTCAGAGAATGTTTTCTCGTGACACATTGTACTTCATGTTAATGGTAAATTTTATTTAATACAAGTTTTACCTTTATTAAAAAATAAATAAAATTTACGAAAATTTGGCAAAAGTCATTGGTTTTTCTAAATTTGAATCTCTGCTTTTAAGACAGATAGTGATGCCTCAAAATATTAATTAACATTTCCCATATGTCTACTTTATGTTGGCATCATTTTAGTAATGCAATTAAATTTTTTTAGGATGTTAGAAGGTTTAGAAGCAAAATTTACGAAAATTTCCAAAAGTAGTTTTTTTTTTTTTAAAGGACCAGTTCAGTTCTGAAGTCACTTTGTGGGGCTTACATAATAGAACCAACCGATAAATGACCCCATTTTAGAAACGACATCCATCAAGCTATTCAAAACTGGTTTTAGAAATGTTGTTAACCCTTTAGGTATTCGACAGAAGTTAAAAGGAGTTATATCTATATAGGTTATGGTGCCTTATATTATATAATCACACATGATCGTGTAAACTCGGCCTAAGTATGGGTTTTCTCTTAAGAAAATCAAGCTTAACTAATGTATATGTATGTCCTGATGAGTTTTATAAGGTTTTTCCCCCATAACTCAGATAACCCCTTTAAAGCAAAATGGAGGTGAAATTTCAAAAAGGTCACTTTTTGCAGCTTTTCCATTTTAATAAATTTTTTCCTGGAACACATAAATGGTTAACAAAACAAACCTCAATATTTATTACCTTGATTCTGCAGTTTGCAGAAACACCCCATATGTGGTCGTAAACCACTGTATGGGCACACGACAGGCACACAGAAGGAAAGGAGCACCATAAGGTTTTTGGAGGGCAGATTTTGCTGGAATGGTCTTGGGGCACCATGTTGCATGTCAAGAGACCCTGAGGTACCCCCACAGTAAAAAACCCCAAAAAGTGACCACATTTTGTAAACTACACCACCCAAGGAATTTCTAAAGGGTGTAGCGAGCACTTCACTGAACAGCTGTTTCATAGAATTTTTAATACTTGGTGTGAATTTATTTATTTTTTACACAAAATTGTGCTTTAGGCCCAAACTTTTTTTTTTTACAAAAGATAACAGGAGAATGTCTGTCTGTCTCTCTCTCTCCCCCCCCCCCAGGGGGCTCAGAAGGAAAGGAGCAGCGTCTTGATTTTTTAACATGGAATTTTCTGTCAGTTTATAAGAGCGATAACTTATTTTTTGTTGAATGAGCTGCATGAAGGCCTATTTTGTGCGAGACAAGCTGTAGTTTTTATTGGCACTATTCTGGGGTACATTTGGCTCTCAAATTTTTGGGGAAGTCACAAAAAAAAGCTGTTTGGTGTCATTTTTACCATTCACATGATGGGCTAGATAATTTGATATTTTATAGCATTTCATTTTTTTTCTTCTATTTTTAAAATTTTTTAAATAACGGATTTGGGAGAGACTTTATAAAAAAAATGCGAAACACTTATTTTACACTTTGTGTCTCCCATAAGGTCATTCAAGACCTCTGCGGGACATTTAACTTCATTTTTTTTTTTAACTATTGATTTCTCCTATAACTGGGGCTGACATAGTAGCCCCAATTACAGGGGAAATACACCCCCAGATAGGCTGTACAGCATTATAAAGCCCTGTACAGGTCGAGGTCTGTGGAAGACTCGACAGCTCCAGCACTGTCCCGGCTGTCACATGACCACCAGGCCGGGACAGGAAGCGGCATAGAGCTTCCTGATCTGTATACACACCACTGTGTATACAGTGATCTACAGTCGTGGCCAAAAGTTGAGAATTACATAAATATTGGAAATTGGAAAAGTTGCTGTTTAAGTTTTTATAATAGCAATTTGCATATACTCCAGAATGTTATGAAGAGTGATCAGATGAATTGCATAGTCCTTTCCACTGCATTTCATTGCTGTCATTAAAGAACCTGCTGAGATCATTTCAGTAATCATCTTGTTAACTCAGGTGAGAATGTTGACGAGCACAAGGCTGGAGATCATTATGTCAGGCTGATTGGGTTAAAATGGCAGACTTGACATGTTAAAAGGAGGGTGATGCTTGAAATCATTGTTCTTCCATTGTAAACCATAGTGACCTGCAAAGAAACGCGTGCAGCCATCATTGCGTTGCATAAAAATGGCTTCACAGGCAAGGATCTTGTGGCTACTAAGATTGCACCTCAATCAATAAATGATAGGATCATCAAGAACTTTAAGGAAAGAGGTTCAATTCTTGTTAAGAAGGCTTCAGGGCGTCCAAGAAAGTCCAGCAAGCGTCAGGATCGCCTCCTAAAGAGGATTCAGCTGCGGGATCAGAGTGCCACCAGTGCAGAGCTTGCTCAGGAATGGCAGCAGACAGGTGTGAGCGCATCTGCACGCACAGAGAGGCGAAGACTTTTGGAAGATGGCCTAGTGTCAAGAAGGGCAGCAAAGAAGCCACTTCTCTCCAAAAAAACATCAGGGACAGATTGATCTTCTGCAGAAAGTATGGTGAATGGACTGCTGAGGACTAAGGCAAAGTCATATTCTCCGATGAAGCCTCTTTCCGATTGCTTGGGGCATCTGGAAAAAGGCTTGTCCGGAGAAGAAAAGGTGAGCGCTACCATCAGTCCTGTGTCATGCCAACAGTAAAGCATCCTGAGACCATTCATGTGTGGGGTTGCTTCTCATCCAAGGGAGTGGGCTCACTCACAATTTTGCCCAAAAACACAGCCATGAATAAAGAAGTGTACCAAAACTCCCTCCAACAGCAACTTCTTTCAACAATCCAACAACAGTTTGGTGAAGAACAATGCATTTTCCAGCACGATGGAGCACCGTGCCATAAGGCAAAAGTGATAACTAAGTGGCTCGGGGACCAAAACGTTGACTTTTTGGGTCCATGGCCTGGAAACTCCCCAGATCTTAATCCCATTGAGAACTTGTGGTCAATCCTCAAGAGGCGGGTGGACAAACAAAAACCCACTAATTCTGACAAACTCCAAGAAGTGATTATGAAAGAATGGGTTGCTATCAGTCAGGAATTGGCCCAGAAGTTGATTGAGAGCATGCCCAGTCGAATTGCAGAGGTCCTGAAAAAGAAGGGCCAACACTGCAAATACTGACTCTTTGCTTAAATGTCAGGTAATTGTCGATAAAAGCCTTTGAAATGTATGAAGTGTGTGTAATTATATTTCACTACATCACAGAAACAACTGAAACAAAAAGATCTAAAAGCAGTTTAGCAGCAAACTTTGTGAAAACTAATATTTGTGTCATTCTCAAAACTTTTGGCCACGACTGTAGAAGGCAGGGACACCAAGGAATGGTCCCTGCCTTCTCTCTGGGTTGCCCCACCAGCGGCCCCCACTCGGAAGCTGCACGATTAGCGTGCAGCTGCCATCTCTGAATGGACGTTCTAGAATGTCCTGAGATAAACCAGACCACCCAAAACGCATAGTCAACGGAGGGCCGAGAAGTGGTTAATATATATTTAAAGGACTTTAATCCTCTGGATAGGTCATCAGTTTCTGATCAGTGAGGGTCCGACACCTGCCAATCAGCTGACTGAGAAGATAGGTCATCAGTATTAAAGTCTTTGAAAACCCTTTTTACGAAGAGTACATTCACACAACGGATTTGGAAAAACTGCCGATTGTCTGGTTTTGGCGCTTTTTTCCCAGCTTCCCATTCTTTTCAATGGGAGAATCCACTCCAAAATAGAGCATGCAGTTTTCGTTTTTTTATTGTGGAAAAAAATGCTCCGCCTCCTATTCAAATAAATGGGAGACTTTAGATGCGTTTTTGGCGGGGAAACTGCATGGAAAAATGGTGCCAGAAAAGGTTGTGTGAACATGCCACAAAACAGACATACGACATGCCAGTACACCTGCACCAATTTCTATGCAGTACACAAACTATGCCGTCTTAATTAGTCCCACAGACTTTGAATGACCGATCTCTGCATGGCTTCACTGAATGGAAATATGGAAAAGGTTTAAAAGTTATTTTTCTTCACTTTACCTTGACTTTACGGACTTCATTGGCTTGAAACTCTGGTGTGCAGTTGTGGTGAATAATCCCGATCCCTCCCATTAGCTGTTATAAAGGAAACCACAAAGTAGAATATTCAGACAACTACACATCAATTCTTCCTGTATATGCAGTAAAATCGCAGGAAACTTGAAATGACAAATTATAGAAACTAGCACATTGATTAATAGTTATATGTATGCAAGGAAACAAAGGGGGACATATATGAAGTCTACACAGTAAGGCAACTTTCACACTAGCGTTAATATTTTCCGGTATTAATATCCATCATAGGGGCTTAATGCTGGAAAAACGCTTCCGTTTTGTCCCCATTCATTGTCAATGGGGACAAAATGTAACTGAACATGCTGCAGTTTTCTTTCCGTCTTGGGATGTGGAGCAAAACGGATCAGTCATGACCCACAATGCAAGTCAATGGGGACGGATCCATTTTCTCTGACATAATAGAAAACAGATCCATCCCCCACTGACTTTCAAAGGAGTTCATGACAGATTTGTCTTGGCCATGTTAAAGATAATACAACCGGATCCGTTCACAATGCAGATGGTTGTATTATCAGTAACTGAAGCATTTTTGCAGAACTCTGCCTGATCCAGCAAAAAACGCTAGTGTGAAAGTAGCCCAAGCAGCAATGTCACCGCTTCCTGCTCGGGTCCCAGGAGAGGGAGGGAGAGGGAAAGAAAAACTAAACTCCACACATCCACCAGGTCAGAAAGGCCCTGGCCTTGAACTGGTTAAACAAACATTACAATTGGTTACACAGCAGGTAGTTCTGTGTGTCTTACTCACCGACATGGCAATGGCCATATCAGATTCAGTTACTGTGTCCATAGGAGAGGAAATCAAAGGAGTCTTCAACGTTATCTTACGCGTCAATGCAGAAGTAAGGTCCTGCAAACAGAGCATTTGTTATCATCACCTACTTATATCTAAATAAGAAATATACATTTTTTAATATTTTTTACACACTTTGGGGGGGGGGGGGGGGGGGGGCACATGGGTATACATTACTCCTGGGGGATACACACCCTATCAGTATGTCTTGAGTGTGGGAGGAAACCCACACAAACACAGGGAGAACATACAAACTCCATGTAGATGTTACCCTTGGTTGGAATGGAACCTAGCACCACAGTGCTACAAGGCACCAGTGCTAACCACTGAGCCACCGTGCTGCTTACCTCTAACTACAATGGAGACTGATGTCCCCTCTGCACTGCCCCAGCATCGGGCAGATCAATGCTAACAAGTGATCATCTGACACTGTGTGCGCTAAGTGCTACTATTTATATCACCAGTAAATTATACACACACAAGAGTAAGGCCTCATGCACACGACCATTTTTTTTTTAAGTTCCGCAAAAACGGGGTCCGTAGGTCCGTGACCGTTTTTTCGTCCGTGGGTCTTCCTTGATTTTTGGAGGATCCATGGACATGAAAAAAGTCGTTTTGGTGTCCGCCTGGCCGTGCAGAGCCAAACGGATCCGTCCTGAATTACAATGCAAGTCAATGGGGACGGATCCGTTTGACGTTGACACAATATGGTGCAATTGCAAACTGATCTGTCCCCCATTGACTTTCAATGTAAAATCAGGAGTCCCTTTTATACCATCGGATCTGAGTTTTCTCCAATCCGATGGTATATTTTAACTTGAAGCGTCCCCATCACCATGGGAACGCCTCTGTTAGAATATACCATCGATTTGGGTTAGATCGTGAAACTCAGATCAGACAGTATATTCTAACACAGAGGCGTTCCCATGGTGATGGGGACGCTTCAGGTTAGAATATACTACGAACTGTGTACATGACTGCCCCCTGCTGCCTGGCAGACGCCTCCCTCCTGTATTTAACACATTGGTGGTCAGTGCGGCCGGCCCCCCCTCCCCCCCCTGTAGTACTGTAGATTGATTGGTGGCCAGTGGGCCCCCCCTCCCTCCCCCTCCTAATTAAAATCTCCCCCTCTATCATTGGTGGCAGCGGAGAGTTCCGATCGGAGTCCCAGTTTAATCGCTGGGGCTCCGATCGGTAACCATGGCAACCAGGATTTCTACTGCAGTCCTGGTTGCCATGGTTACTGCCACCAATGATAGGAGGGGAGATTTTAATCAGGAGGGGGAGGGAGCCCACTGGCCACCAATGAATCTACAGTACTACAGGGGAGGGAGGGGGGGCCGGCCGCACTGGCCACCAATGAATTTAAAATTGGGGAGGGAGGGGGGTGTGCCCCCTCCTGCCTGGCAGCACATGATCTCTTACAGGGGGCTATGATACGCACAATTAACCCCTCAGGTGCAGCAGGTGACTTTAGGCCAGAGTGGCACCACTATCCCAGTGCTCCCACTAGGAACTTCTCTTACTCAATATAGGTAAACTACATCATCCTGTACTGCAGCTCTATGGACAGGCCGAGCTCCCTACTCACTGTATACCTATATACTGCAGCTCTATGGACAGGCCAGGCTCCCTACTCACTGTATACCTATATACTGCAGCTCTATGGACAGGCCGAGCTCCCTACTCACTGTATACCTATATACTGCAGCTCTATGGACAGGCCGAGCTCCCTACTCACTGTATACCTATATACTGCAACTCTATTCACATTTTGCTGTATACATACTTTAAGTGTGTCATCATGTGTATGTAAAAGACACCTATGTGCATTAGGTGCCCTTTTACACAAACAATGGGGGAGATTTATCAAGACCAGTTGCTTCCTGCACTGGTCTTGATACTCCCCTGCACTGGTGGAGAATGCGCCTAATTTATGACTCAGTGCAGGCCTAGTCAAATTACGTGCACTCTGGCAGTGTGTGTGCCTAAACAGAACTCTAGAAAAGCGGCCGTGGGTGACGTAAAAACACATATATATATGTACACACACACAGGAAATCTCTGCCACTAGGGGTCTGCCTTCTAGCAATTTTGCTGTCCACTCACTGTTAGGGCTCAGACAACCATATCCGTTTTTGCAGTCCACAAAATGCAGATCTGGTCGTGTCTGTTCCACATTTTGCCGAACATCTAGCCCTATGATGGAAACTTTTTTGCGGGGCCATGGAATGGAAGTATGGATCCAGACAGCACACTGCTGTCCGCATCTTTTGAGTCCCCATTGAAATAAATGGGTCCGCATTAGTTCCGCAACATGGACACAAATATGCAGTCATCTGAATGAGCCCTTACTAGATGAAGCCTGTCCTTAGAAGCGTACCAGGGTTTCTCAACTCCAGTCCTCAGGACCCACCTACCAGTCAGGATTTGAGAATATCCCACAGAATGAAAACCTGTGGTAAGTCCTGATGCAGGGACACTAATTGTATCACCTGCTCAATACTAAGGAAATCCTGAAAACATGACCGGCAGGTGGGCCCTGAGGACTGCAGTAGACAGAATGAAGGAAATAGGTGTGTTTTTCACTGGCTGGCTCCAGAGCTCAATGCACAGACCCCTTCCCCATCCAGGGCTCAGAGCTTTAAGTGCATTTATTACTCTAAATGAGTCTGCAGGTTTTGGTTTTAGCTTGTTTATTGGGCTACTTTCACACTAGCGTTTTGGCTTTCCATTTGTGCGACCCGTTCAGGGCTCTCACAAGCGGTCCAAAGCGGATCAGATTTGCCCTAATGCATTCTGAATGGAAAAGGATCCGCTCAGAATGCATCAGTTTGCCTCCGTTCTGTCTCCATTCCGCTTTGGAAGCGGACACAGCGTTTTGGTGTCAGTCTGACTAAACTGAGCCAAACGGATCCGTTCTGAACTTCTGACACACAATGTAAGTCAGTGGGGATGGATCCGTTTTCTATGACAATAGAAAACGGATCCGTCCTCCATTGACTTCCAATGGTGTTCAAGACAGATCCGTCTTGTCTATGTTAAAGATAATACAAACCGATCTGTTCTGAACTGAGGCAGACGGTTGTATTCTCTGAACAGATCAGTCTGAGCAGATCCATGACGGATCCGCACCAAACGCGAGTGTGAAAGTAGCCTTAGTCAGCATCCCTCACTGGACTGACTCTGCATCAGTTTACATAGTCCTTGCCCCGACCGGCTGTAATCAATGGGTTCTTGCGTTTTGGATTTTTCCACTCCAACTCTCCCTCTCCCCCATAAACTGTATTCTGTGACCTGTCATGATAATGTTTTTTCTGAGTTCTAGGTCTGTGTGCTGTGAGAATAAACTGTATGGGAAAGGAAGTCTGGAGCAATATAGCACTGGAAGACTGCCTGTTTTTGGAAATGCTCCTAAGGGCTCATGCACTTAGTTGTTTTGCGGTCCGTTTTCCACGATCCGTATCAGAGTTTTTTTTTTCCCTCTGATTTAAGTCCTCTTCCGTATTTGCTGCGGTCCACATGCGGTGGGGCTGCTCCCCCAATGTAAAACACGCTACAGTGTTAGGGGTTGAGCCGCTCCTCCAGTATTGCCACTATATTTCTGTGTTTTTTTCTCTTCCGTTATTGCACAAAATCTATCTGTATGGTTTCCGTATTTGATCAGTTTTTTGCAGATTGTATACCGAAAACAGTAACTTATTAAATCACCAAACACATGAGCAATATGGGCTGGGCATAGCATTTCTACAGTATGGATCCGCAAAATACAGGCGACATACAGATGTGTTCTGTGTGCATTCCGTAATTTTTGCAGACCCATTGACTTGAGTGGGGTCTCAGACCGTGATTTGCAGACAATAATAGGACATGCACTACTTTTTTGCAGAACGGCCATGTGGACAAACTGAATGCACACAGTAACTTTAGTATTTTCTACAGCCCCATTGAAGTGAATGGTTCTGCATACAGTCAGGGGAGGAAAAAAAAAAAACACTGCATGGAAGTGGAAAGAAAATATGTTCGTGAGCTTTAAGCTTGAGGAGAACCGATGGATGCAGGAGCAGAACAACGGGGCAGCTAGAAGTCAATATAAGCAGACCAGAGTGGGGGAGGACGGAATGGATCTTCATATTGTCCCCAGCAAAGGCAGAAGTTTATTTGTGAGAAGCTTTAACTCACTTATCCCTTTACATTGAAAATAATAAATACTTTTTGGGTAAATTTGACCAGACCCAAGTAACATTATAGGCTTTATCAACACCCTCATTTCAGTTGCAGACTTATAGATTACCACAAGATGGCAGTAGAATGCAGCAAAGCAACGCGATTTCCACAGGAATTAAAGAGTCAGTCACCAAAATATGACGTTATACACCACTTACATGGCACACCTATCCACGATTCAAATGGTACCTTTGCAATTTTCTTCTGACTTTCACCAGCAGGAAAAACGACGTTTAATCCATATGTAAATGAGGGCTCGCAAGTGCACCGCTGGTCTGGGCATGCATACTGTGATGCCCATTGTGGGCTTGGCATCACTACATGTAGTGTGCATGCGCTGGCCTCCAGTCCTCCTGTTCAGGTCCGCCCCCATGTCACTGATTTCACTGCGTTTGTTGGCGCATGTGCACTACATGTAGTGAGGCCATGCCCACAATGGGCATCACAGTGCGCATGCCCAGGCCAGCTGTGAACTGCGCGCGAGATATCGGCCAGTCCTGTGGATGAAGCAAGGGACTTGCAGGGCGGGCCAAGGAAGAGGCTGGGCAGGAGTTATGTAACAAGGCAGAGCACACCGAACGCCACCCCTGGGCACTTGTGAGCCCTCATTTACATATGGATTAAACATCATTTTTCCTGCTGGTGAAAGTCAGAAGAAAATTACAAAGGTACCATTTGAATCGTGGATAGGTGTGCCAGAGAGCCATGTAAGTGGTGTATAACGTTATTTTGGGGACAGACTTTTTTTTAATATATAAAAAAAAACACATACATACACATAAGTCAAAATTGGACAACTTGTCAATGAATGTCAATTTCTTAACTTCTATAAGAATGCATAAAATGCGTTACAACTGAAAAGTTAAAGACTAAATAAGCTCACACTTTTGATACCTGCTCTTGGGCTTAGCTATTCTGTAGACCATTTGTTTTGGTAAAACCTGCTCCCTTTCTGGCACTGCTCAGATCGGACAACATTCTAAGCAAATGTCCATTCAGCTGGATCAAAGCTTAGATTATGTGAGACTTTCAGAAACTTCTGTGCATGGCCAGATGGGCTTACGTGAACAACACTTTCATTTCATCCTGGAAGTTAGTGGTGTTTGATACCAGAACAATGTGACCTTAACATGTTCCTCAAAAAAAAAAAAAAAAGCTACTTTACAAATGAACTTGATTAAAAATATCCTACTGTTTTGTCTACAGCTCTGTCAGACACATATCCCCATGGTTATCGGCAACAACTAACCCATGTCCAGCATAATCCTTCGGCTCCCTCCTGTCTAACACAAAATGGTCGTAACCGCATTAAAACGAAGAGCTTGACACTGCACAGTAATTTGATGCGATTTTCTTCTTGTTAGCTTGACTGTATAACTTGCAAAAACCGTGGCACTCCAGATTTTGCAAATAATGTCAGAATGAAATCAAGAAATTACACATTCCGGTCAAACAGGGCCTTTTTCAAGCTGTATGTGGGAAAGGAGGGTGAACCAACCTGGCGGCTGGATGAAGCATCTGGTCAGTGCAGCCTTCATTCCCAGTTACGGCTCGGGCTGTAACATCTCTAATATCTATTCTGAATTTTTACTTCGAACATTACTTACAAAATTTGGAGCACTACCGCTGCAGCACCCGCTACTGAAAGGGAACAGTTCCACTATGACTGACATAACCTAATTCGGCCACCACGCAGCCCTAGATGTTTCTGGGTGAACGTGCAACGTGGTATACATTTAACCATATAATTCTAAGATCACTTACCACTTCATCTGCAGTAAAATCAATAAATCCAGGAAGAATCAAAAAGTCACTGAAAAAGAATAAAGCAACATGTAAGCACCACACCTGCAATTCATGTACAGTGCACAAGACTGGCAGCATTTACATAGGCTACGCCTGCAGATAAGAGCGAAACAGTCTCCAAACCAAACATCATGGACTAAAACTTACCATAGAAAGTGTCAGGATTCCTTTACCTAAAGTAAAAATTCTACACAGTTCCAGCTGAAGTGGTTCAGAGCTTGTGGGATACATGAAACACAAGCCTTCATTACATAGTCCTTTTAGGCCTCATGCACACGACCGTTGTTTTATTCCGTGTCCGTTGTGCCGTTTTACGTGATTTTCTGCAGACCCATTGACTTTCAATGGGTCCGTTGAAAACTCGGCTAATGCACCGTTTGTCATCCGCATCCGTGATTCCAGTCAGTCAAAAAAATATAACCTGTCCTATTATTTTCGCGGAAAACGGTTCGCAGACCCATTCAAGTCAATGGGACCGCTAAAAAAAACACGGAGGCACACAAGATTGTCATCCACATGTCCGCGTATGTTTTTTTCCTATCATTTGCATGGCAAACCTGTCTTAGATTTTTTTTTTTACTTTCCTTCATGTCTGGTGATCCTCCAAAAATAAAAGGAAGACACACGGAAACGGATCACGGAACAACGGAACCCCATTTTGCGGAACGGAACACAACAACTGTCGTGTGCATGAGGCCTTATTCTGACAAACTAAGGCCTCTTTCACACGGGCGTTGCGGAAAAATGTGCGGGTGCGTTGCGGGAACACTCGCGATTTTTCCGCGCGAGTGCAAAACATTGTAATGCGTTTTGCACTCGCGTGAGAAAAATCGCGCGTGTTTGGTACCCAAACCCGAACTTCCTCACAGAAGTTCGGGCTTGGGATCGGTGTTCTGTAAATAGTATTATTTTCCCTTATAACATGGTTATAAGGGAAAATAATAGCATTCTGAATACAGAATGCATAGTAAAACAGGGCTGGAGGGGGTTAAAAAAAACAATAAATCATTTAACTCACCTTAATCCACTTGCTCGCGATGCCGGGCATCTCCGTCTGACTCTTTTACTGTATAGGACCTGTGGAGAGCATTAACTATAGTTTAAGGACCTGGGATGATGTCACTCTGGTCATCACATGGTACGTCACATGATCTTTTACCATGGTGATTCACCATGGTAAAAGATCATGTGACGTACCATGTGATGACCAGAGTGACGTCATCCCAGGTCCTTAAACTATAGTTAATGCTCTCCACAGGTCCTATACAGTAAAAGAGTCAGACGGAGATGCCCGGCATCGCGAGCAAGTGGATTAAGGTGAGTTAAATGATTTATTGTTTTTTTTAACCCCCTCCAGCCCTGTTTTACTTAGCATTCTGTATTCAGAATGCTATTATTTTCCCTTATAACCATGTTATAAAGGGAAAATAATAAGGTTCGGGTCTCCATCCCGATCGTCTCCTAGCAACCGTGCGTGAAAATCGCACCGCATCCGCACTTGCTTGCGGATGCTTGCGATTTTCACGCAACCCCATTCATTTCTATGGGGCCTGCGTTACGTGAAAAACGCACAAAGAGGAGCATGCTGCGATTTTCACGCAACGCAAAAGTGATGCGTGAAAATCACCGCTCGTGTGCACAGCCCCATAGAAATGAATGGGTCAGTATTCAGTGCGGGTGCAATGCGTTCACCTCCCGCATCGCATCCGCGAGGAAAACTCGCTCGTGTGAAAGGGGCCTGTGTTCCTGGTATTAGGCCCCTAACATGCCGCTGTTCAACTGACAAACTAGTAAAACAAGTGATTGTTGATCCACATACAGGCCTGATGACCACAGCATAAATGTGGCAAAACAAACCACCAAAGATCGGGAACATGTTCACATGAATGTTTGCTCCTAATCACTGCCCACTTATATGGCCTGTATAAATAGAGCTTTACACATATCGCAGGGAAAGGGCATGTAAAGCCAGCCCTAAAGATGGACACACTGGTAGCATATCACTAGGTTATGCCAACAAAATCAGATAGGAGCAGGTCCCACCTCTGAGACCTGCACCTACCTCCAAAATGGGTTCAGCTATTTTCAGGAGTCCCTCAGAAACAAAATGGAGGGCGGTTGCATGCGAGGTGTGCTCTCTGCTCACTTCAGGGGACCTGTTCTGGAGATAGGTGCGGGTCCAAGAGAGGGGACCCACACCTATCGGACACTGGTGGCATACCCTAGCAACATGCTACCAATGTCTAAGATGAAGCATCCCTTTAAATATCTAATGTGTATGGCCAGCTTACAGTCCAAATCCACAGATTTTGGCAGATTCAGCCAACCATCTATTGTGTATGATGGCCGATTTTGGGTGCGATAAGGATCAGGTATATTGGATTAAATTGCCCGATCCTTTTGATAGTAGAGAGATTAACGGTTGCCAGAGGAGTCTGGCAGCAGCTTTCTGCCCTCTCGCAATATGCTACATAATGTATTGGAGGATCCAGAGAGATGAAGGCGACATCTCATGTGTATGACCAGCTTGGCCTCAATGTACAGTGGGGCCGCTGTGCGGCTGCTGGGTCCCATTGCCTGCTGGAGCGGTGTGGAGGCGCAGTGGTCGCCGCGCCATTGGTTAGAGTAGGTTTCCACTTAAACAAGAGGCAACCTTGTCAGGGTAAGTGGGCCTATGCTCTTTGATCAAACTGTATACTAATTGCCTCTTTATAGTGCACAGCAAATGATTGATAACAGTGCTGTATAGCCATGTTTTATCAAAAGAAATGCTGATATTTGTAAACTATGGTCATATCAGAAGCATAGGAATGAGGATGTGCGATTTAGATTCACTCTACACATTATAAGTATGACCAGCTTTACCTGGCCCATTATACAATTATGCCAAATACCTCAAACTTGTTCTCCTTTAAGTGGTTGTCTACTCAGAACCATGCAGAGAGCTGATCTTATCGTGGAGGATGTGGCATAAATATATATTTTCAGGCTGCACAGGAGTTCCTTGCAAGATTAGTTTCCACCACTGATAATGCAAGGGGGACACACACGAGGAACTTGACAAAAAACATTAACTGCCTAAAACCAGGAGTTCTAGACAAAAAAAAAAAAAGAAAAAAAAAAGCCTTCCAATTGGGTCACCCTCAATAGGGCTGACTACCACAATTAAAGCCTTATTCACACATCAGTGTTTAAACACGTCTGTGGGTCAGTTTTTTTTAGCACGGATGCATGCTCTATTTTGCCCGGATCCATCACGCCCATTATAGTCTATGGGTCCGTGAAAACCACAGATGCCATCCATGTTGCATCCGCGTTTCACGGATCATTATGAAGAGATTCTTTAAAAATTATTTTTCAGCTGTTCAGTGTCAGTGAAACAAGGATGCAACATGGACAGCCTGCTCAGGGATCTGAGCATGGACGTGTGAATGAGGCTTACGTTGCACTGGTTTGGCAACATCTGTAAGGCCTGCAATATAATGTCTAGCCACTAATCATTTAGCATAATTGAGAAGAACTTTGCTGGTAAACAGTAGGTTCAACACAAATAATGCCTCAAATCCGATTCCAAACCGGTAATACCATGTTAACGTAGCAGCGGTAAGAAGTTCCATTAACTAATTGCACGTCTTTACTTCTGATGTCCTCACTGAGCACCACACGCTTTAGCAAAGCCTACACTGTACATTTAAAAAAAAAAAAAAAAAAAGGCGTGGGGTGACGGATGAAGGTATATACCTAGCTAAATACATGCGACTGGCACTGCCACAGAAGAGCACCGAACGTGCAACACCAAGGATAATTATACAGAGGATACACAATCAGCATCGATGTGGAAGGAAGCAGATGGGCTAAAGCAGCAGACTGCCAATCCCTGCCTGCTGACTAATCTCTTGAAGTACTGACTTACCTAATGCACATGCAATCAGCTACAAGAGGATTCTATCCACAGGAGGAAAATTCACTGGCTATTCATATTAACACTTACATAATGCCTCTTTACAGTTTCCCCCATACAATAACTGATAAAATGATGAAGATTTTGATATTTTTGCTAACCATCATACTGATCACAGCCACTATGCTATGGGGGGGAACTTCCGGTTGGGCCAACATAAGGCTACATGCACCCGACTATTGTGCGTTTTGCTGTCCGCAAAACAGATGGCTTCTGTGTGCGTTCCGCAATTTGCGGAACAGCTATTAATATAACTGCCTATTCTTGTCCGCAAAACGGATAGGTTATATTTATTTTTGCGGACCACGGAACGGAGCAACTGATGCGGACAGCACACAGAGGCCCCATTGAAGTGAATGGGTCCGCATCCAAGCCGCAAAAACTGCGGCTCAGATGCAGACCAAAACAACGGTAGTGTGCATGAGGCCTGAGCCTGGAAGTAACGTAGCACATTCTTATGACCTTACACAGTGTATAGCCTTGTCTGTACAAAGCGAATGAGCCGAGGGTTGGTTATTTGCTATATATTTTTTTTTTTACATTTCATGTGATCCAGCCTTGCGACTTCCATAGCATGGAAAAAAGGTCTGGGGTCTGAAAGTGTGGAGCCAGCTTTAAACCACAGAGGAAGAGGTGCTCGGGGCATATACCCAGTTAGGAAAGATCCTTTAACCCTGCTCTAATATCACACAGTACAGAGATCTTCTCCCCTTCCTTGTATTTCTTGAAGTAAAACACCTAAGGCTACTTTCACACTTGCGGCAGAGAGATCCGGCAAGCAGTTCCGTCGCCGGAACTGCCTGCTGGATCAGGCAAAAGGTATGCTAACTGATGGCATTAGTAAGACTGATCAGGATCCTGATCAGTCTTAAAAATGCCTGATCAGTCGAAAAAATGCATTGAAATGCCGGATCCGTCTTTCCGGTGTCATCCGGCAAAAACGGATCCGGCATTTATTTTTTCACCTTTTTTTCAGTCTGCGCATGCGCATACCGGAAGGACGGATCCGGCATTCCGGTATTCTGAATGCCGGATCCGGCACTAATACATTCCTATGGGAAAAAATGCCTGATCCGGCATTCAGGCAAGTCTTCAGTTTTTTTAGCCGGAGATAAAACCGTAGCATGCTACGGTTTTCTCTTTTGCCTGATCAGTCAAAACGACTGAACTGAAGACATCCTGATGCAAACTGAACGGATTACTCTCCATTCAGAATGCATGGGGACATACCTGATCAGTTCTTTTCCGGTATAGAGCCCCTGTGACGGAACTCTATGCCGGTAAAGAACAACGCAAGTGTGAAAGTAGCCTAAGGGCTCTTTCACACTTGCGTTCTTGTCTTCCGGCATAGAGTTCCGTCGTCGGGGCTCTATGCCGGAAGAATCCTGATCAGGATTATCCTAATGCATTCTGAATGGAGAGAAATCCGTTCAGGATGCATCAGGATGTCTTCAGTTCCGGAACGGAACGTTTTTTGGCCGGAGAAAATACCGCAGCATGCTGCGCTTTTTGCTCCGGCCAAAAATCCGGAACACTTGCCGCAAGGCCAGATCCGGAATTAATGCCCATTGAAAGGCATTGATCCGGATCCGGCCTTAAGCTAAACGTTGTTTCGGCGCATTGCCGGAGCCGACATTTAGCTTTTTCAGAGTGGTTACCATGGCTGCCGGGACGCTAAAGTCCTGGCAGCCATGGTAAAGTGTAGCGGGGAGCAGTGTACTTACCGTCCGTGCGGCTCCCCGGGCGCTCCAGAGTGACGTCAGGGCGCCCCAAGCGCATGGATCATGTGATCACATGGATCACGTCATCCATGCGCATGGGGCGCTCTGACGTCATTCTGGAGCGCCCCGGGAGCCGCACGGACTGTAAGTATACCGCTCCCCGCTCCTACTATGGCAACCAGGACTTTAATAGCGTCCTGGGTGCCATAGTAACACTGAACGCATTTGGAAGACGGTTCCGTCTTCAAATGCTTTCAGTACACTTGCGTTTTTCCGGATCCGGCGTGTAATTCCGGCAAGTGGAGTACACGCCGGATCCGGACAACGCAAGTGTGAAAGAGGCCTAAGTCCTAATGTTTCTTACATTGCACTGCTATTGAAATTTGTAAAGGCTCTCCCATTTGCTAGGTTCTACTTTAACAAATCCCCAAAATATAAATAAATAAAAAAAAATCTAAGAGGAAGCCGATAGGAGTAATGCAATTTCAGTCATTTCTAGAGAATCCAGTAGAGGGAGCAAGTGTCCTGACGGACTACTGCGACGATGCTGAATGGTTGCCTCGTACCAGAGAAAGCAGGAAAAGGGGAAACCGTTTCTGTAAGCTAGAGGTGAATTTTTGCTAAGGTTTACATTACAACTGGACTATCAACCCTATGAAAATGATCAACACATTATCGACATGCTACATGTGAACTACATAGAACATCCGCAGAAAAGTTTTGTACATGGAATACAGATGAAGAAAATGAGAAATAGTTAGACGTTACCAGGATTTATTAACAGTAATGCAAGCAGGCTTTACTGTACAGATGTCAGAATACAACCATACCCAATAACACATTCTACTAGGAGGAGCTGACACCTCCTGCCATGCATATTGACTACTTGCATTCTGCATGTAAAAAAAATAATAATTCTGGAGCATCTATTTTTAAGACCATGTTGTGCCATTCCTGAATGATGTTGACAGCTAGGTCCAGATAAAAGATCACTGGAATGCCAGCTGTTCTGGAACTACAACTCCCAGAATGCTTGTTTCACTCCAGTGGGGTTTAGGGTCCATTCACACGTCCGTATGTGTTTTGCAGATGCGCAAAACACGGACACCAGCAATGTGCGCTCCGCATTTTGCGGACCGCGCATCGCCGGCACTCATAGAAAATGCTTTTTCTTGCCCGCAATTACAGACAAGAAGAGGACATGTTCTATTTTTTTGGCGGAACGGAAGTGCGGATCCACGAATGCGGATAGCACATTCCGGCCCTATTGAAAATAAATGGGTCCGCACCCTTACAAGAACACCTGTATGTGGGAGTTGTAGTTTCAAAAAAGGTTGCCGATCCCCAATTAGGTGTAACCAGTTGGGGAAGGGTACCTGCAGTCTGACACTATCCAATCAGTGCTGCCAGTCAGACTGCAGGTACACACCTCCAAGTGGTAACACCCATCTGGACCTACACTGCAAACTGCTGGCAAATGATTCATCAACTTCTCGAAAGAAATTAGAGGAATAATGGAGTCATGGGAAACTGTGCTCCAGAACTCTTATTACATGGGGAAAGCAAGAAGTTACTAAAACGGGCATGTTAGCAGAGGTAACATTCTTTAAAGGGGTTGTCAAAGTTACTGAAAAAGTTGCCAAATGCAGAGACAGAAACAGGTAATAACATTACATAAAACCCACACGACACTTCCAGTGCTCCTCTGCCCCAGTTGGGTCTTTGCTGTAGCCAATCACTGGCCTCAACAGGATATGGCACATGTATGAACAGTCACATATGGATTGGGCACACGAATTGTGCAGCAGGAAGGTAGGCGTACTGGAAGAGGTATTTGGCAAGTATGGGGGTTTTGTAACATTACTACAGACTTGTCTAGTCAAGTTTACAGTGTCTAAATCTTAAGATGGTCATACAGTCTAAAAGACAGATGACAGACCATTATCGTCAGTTAAAGGGTTTCTACCACCAGAAATACTGTTATGTAGCTGACTGACATTAGCGATGCGCTAATGTCAGCACTACATAACAGTGTTTGTTTTTTACCTTTCTCGCTGCAGCTGTTTTGGTTAAAAAAAAGCACTTTTATAATATGCTAATGAGCCTCTAGGTGCTATGTGGGCGTAGAATCAGCACCTAGAGGATCCGTCTACTCACCCTTTATCCCGCCCAGGTCCCCTGTTCTCCCCGCCCCTCTTGATTGATGGCACGGTCCGCCGCATCGCTGCCGAAATCCCACGCCGTTCACTTCTGTATTCGGCGCAGGCAGTAAATGCGTACCAGGAGCGCATCATTCACTCACCGCGCCTAATACAGAAGTGAACGGCGCAGACGCGGGATTTCGCCAGCGATGCGGCGGACCGTGCCATCAATCAAGAGGGGCGGGGAGAACAGGGGACCTGGGCGGGATAAAGGGTGAGTATACGGATCCTCTAGGTGCTGATTCTACGCCCACATAGCACCTAGAGGCTCATTAGCATATTATAAAAGTGCTTTTTTTTTTACCAAGACAGCTGCAGGGAGAAAGGTAAAAAACAAACACTTATGTAGTGCTGACATTGGCGCATCGCTAATGTCAGTCAGCTACATAACAGCATTTCTGGTGGTAGAAACCCTTTAAGATGGCTGTGATCATTATTTTTGTCTGATAGTTGGACGAAAGATCTTGCATTCAAGAAAAGATCATTTGTCACCCGCTTTTACTGAATGCTGCCTGGAAATGGCAGATCTTCAAAATACAGGTGTGGTCTGTGTACACACTACAGTTTTTGCAGGACCCACAAAACCCCCCCCAAAAAAAAAAAAAAAAAACACAATAGGATAGGTTCTATAATTTGCAGCCCAGCCACATGGATGTGGACAGCACACGGACGACATCCAGGTTTTTTGCAAACCCACAGGAATGAATAGCTCCATGTGCAATCCACACAAAATGCAGATCAGGCACGGAGCAAAAATAGTTGTGTGCACGGCCATGTCTGAACGTTCACCAGACGACTGCTCAACCATCTTCTATGTAATGTGCACGGCCATGTCTGAACGTTCACCAGACGACTGCTCAACCATCTTCTATCTAATGTGCACGGCCATGTCTGAACGTTCACCAGACGACTGCTCAACCATCTTCTATCTAATGTGCACGGCCATGTCTGAACGTTCACCAGACGACTGCTCAACCATCTTCTATCTAATGTGCACGGCCATGTCTGAACGTTCACCAGACGACTGCTCAACCATCTTCTATCTAATGTGCACAGCCATGTCTGAACGTTCACCAGACGACTGCTCAACCATCTTCTAGTTAATTACTAAATCTGCCCCTACATTTCTAGATAATAAATTGTAAACTGCCCATGCATTATTTAATTTAGTAAGAAGCAGGATACAAGTCAGCAGGCAATCGTGCTGTGCACACCATGGTAGGTTTTAGTGCTGGTCTCGCCACAGTGCATTCTTGCTAACCCACTGAGAACGTAAATGTGCACAGAGCCACAGTTAACCCATTTAACTGTCAGGTGCCATGTTCTGTCAGGCACCGCCCAGGCAGTTAACCCATTATGTCTTTTGGACCTCACAGCTCCAGTGTCAAACAGCCAGAGAAATTAGAAAATGTTTAACCCTTTAGTACCAGGCAGACAAAAAATAAATAAAAATAAAATTACATGTGTCACTTGACGTGGAATTAACTTTAGAAGTCTTCTACTTATCTAACTGTTTCCTCATTATAATGGACAGTAATACCGCAATATAATTACCTAACATTACCCATATGTCTACATTAGAAGGCATAGCATTTTAGCTGCAATGTTTAAAGTCTTCTAGAAAATGTTCAACTATTTTTTTTAAAGGTCTAATTCAGTCATTAAGTTACTATGTGGGGCTTACGCAACAGATACCACCCATAAATGATTTTAGAAACTACATACCTCAAACTATTCAAAGAACCGATTATACAAACTTGGTTAACCCTTTAGCGATTTCACAAGAACTAAAGGAAAATCAAGGTTAAACTTCCAAATTATTTATTTTTATGTGAAACTTAAATTTTTTCCCAAACTTTAATTAATTTTTTTTTTTTTTTTTTTTTTTACACATTTTTATTTTACACTGTGTTTCCCATAAGGTCATACAAGACCTCTGAGGTACATTTAACTGACATAGTAGCCCCAGTTACAGTGGAAATACACCCCCCAGAGAGGCTGTACAGCAATACACTATGCTGTACAGCCTCAGTGCAGGGCTGATCGAGATCTGTGGAAGACGCGACAGCTCCTGCACTCTCCCGACCCCGGCGGCCACATGACCGCCGGGCCAGGACAGGAAGCGGCATATCACTTCCTGATCTGTACACACCGCACTCGTTGAGCACTGTGCATACAGCGATGTAGAATGCAGGGACACCCAGGAGCGGTCCCTGCCTTCTCTCTGTGTTGCCCTGCTGTCACTGACAGTGGGTCCCCCGCTCGGCAGCTGCACAACTAGCGTGCAGCTGTGATCTCTGAATGGACGTTCCAGAACGTCCATTCAGAGATAAACCGACTGCCCAAGGAGGTTTATAGTCAAAGGGCGGCCAGGAAGTGGTTAAGGGATGGAGTGAGCATTTTGACACCACAGGTGCGTTGCAGAAATTGATAAGCCTGTGGGACTGAAAAATGAAAATTTTCCACGGATACAAGTCTCCAAAGTGCCAAATACACTGTGCCCAGCTTGTGCCATTTGAGACACCACACTCTAGATTGTTAGGCAGGTTCTACTGGGAACTTAAATGCCATAAACGTGTATGTAATCTGCTGTTTGGGTACACTGCAGGGATCAGAGGGAAAGACCTGGAGCACAGATTGATACTATTATAAAAAAGCATGTTGGTTTTGAACAGCCTCTGGGGTACCAGTACAGCCATACATTTATTTTTCACATTTTTTGCGTTGCCATTTTGTTCATATTTTTTCTGGAGATTTTGTGTGAGGGCTCATTTTTTGTGGGGTGAGGCGATTCTTTTATTGGTACCATTATGGGGTACATGCAACTTTTTGACCGCTTCATATTATGATTTTTGGTAAATGAAGTGACCAAAAAAAAAAAAAAAACATCTGTTCTGGTATAGTTGAATTTATTCTTTGCTAAATTTATTTATTTTTGCAGCATTCACCTGCCTGGGTAGATCATATGATATTTTTATAAAGCTTGTCATTACGGACTCGGCAATACCAAAGGTCTATTTTTTTGCCTTTTTTTTTCTAGGGGATGTTCTTTTTAAAAAAAAAAAAAAAAAAAAAAAAAATATCACTTTTAAAAAGTGAAATACAGCTTGAGACTTTTTAAAGGGAACCGGTCATCAACTTTATGCTGACCTCACTGAGGGCAGAATAAAATAGTGACAGAAATGCTGATTTCAGTGTTGTGTCACTCATGAGCTAATAGTAAGTGGTTGCTGAGAACCAGCATCATAATCATTGCAGCCCAGGGCTTGAGAAGAGTAAAATCTACCTGAGAAGAGTCCTGGTTATTCCTAATCTCACCCATCTGCTGATTGGCAGTTCTCTCCTAGAGAGAAAGGGAGAAAACTAGGTAGAAGACTCAGTCATCAGCAGGTGGGCTGGAGAGCAGGAATTCATGAATAACCAGGACTAAGGCCCCTTGCAGATGAGCGTGTCCGGATGTGTCCCAGTGCATTGCGGCAAACCCGCGTGAGTAGGTACGCAATTGCAGTCAGTTTTGACTGCGATTGCGTTCCGTTCATCACGCCCGTGCAAAACGCATTGTACCCGTGCGATAAAAACTGAATGTGGTACCCAGACCCAAACTTCTTCACAGAAGTTCAGGTTTGGGTTCAGGGTTGTGTAGATTGTTATAAGGGAAAATACATTCTGAATACAGAATGCATAGTACAATAGGGCTGGAGGGGTTAAAAATAATTTAACTCTCCTTAATACACTTGTTCGCGCAGCCGGCATCTGTCTTCTTTTGTGAGGAATAGGACCTTTGATGACGTCACTGCGCTCATCACATGATCTTTTACCATGGTGACGGACTATGTGATGAATGTAGTGACGTCAAAAGGTCCTATTCCTCACAAAAGAAGACAGAAGAGATGCCGGATGCGCGAACAAGTGTATTAAGGGGAGTTAAATTATTTTTTGACCCCTCCAGCTCTTCTGTACTATGCATTCTGTATTCAGAATGCCATTATTTTCCCTTCTAACCATGTTATAAGGGAAAATAATAATGATCGGGTCTCCATCCCGGTCTTCACCTAAATCACTGCTCATGTGCACAGCCCCATAGAAATGAATGGGTCCGGATTCAGTGCGGGTGCAATGCATTGCACCCGCGCGGAAATCTCGCAGTGTGAAAAGGGCCTTAGGTGGCCGTGACTCTTTCCAGGCCCAGTCTGCAATGATTATCGTGATGTTGGTTCTCGGCAACCACTTACTCTTTACTTATAAATGACAGACTGCGGAAATCAACTCACCTGTCTCTACTTTATGCTGCCGTTAGTATAGGCAGCATAACGTTGACGACAGGTTCCCTTTAAAGCCACTTTTCTAGTGCCAAGGATGATGTTAAATCCCCCTTCCATAGTACTTTTTGATCACTCGATGTTAGGCCCCTTACAGATGAGCATGGGTGCAATGTGTTTTGATACATTTTGCACCCACATGATAAACAAAACTGAATGTATACAAACATCTCTTAACCATCCGTTAAAAACACGATTTCACTTCTATGGGGCCAGCGTTGCGTGAAAAAAATAAATTAAATAAATAAAAAATAAAGTAAAATAAAAATCGCAGAATATAGAACACGTGATTTTCACGCAACGCACAGTGATGCGTGAAAATCAACGCACATGTAAACAGCCCCACTGAAATGAATGGGTCGCATCACGCATTGCACCCGCGCGGAATACTTGCTCGCCTGCAAGGGACCTTACACATTTTGTTAGATGAAGTGACAAAAATAATTTTTTTTTTTGTTTTTTACTGTGTTCCCTTGATGGGGTAGATCATGTTATTTTTATTTATTTTTTTTGTTTTTTTACAGTCGTTACGATACTTAAATTTAACAATTTTAAACGATTTGATGAACCCTTTAAGGCCAGGAGTTGTTTTTTTTGCATTTTCGTTTTGCGCTCCCTGCCTTCCCAGAGCCATAACCATTTTTTATTTTTTTTTCTGTTCTCATAGCCATATGAGGGCTTGTTTTTTTGCAGGACAAGTTGTACTTTCCAACGCCACCATTTAATATTACATATGATGTAGTGAGAAGCAGGAAAATAAAAATAAAAAAAACAAAAACTACTGCCGGTTGCGGACATTAGCTGCGGGTGTCCGCTAGAAAAAGCAGGCGGCCACACGCAGCTATGGCACCCGCAGCACTAACAGACTTTAGTTAATTTTTATAGAGCATTTTATTTATTTATTTGCTTATTTGTTAGGCTACTTTCACTCACGTTTGGTGTGGATCCATCATGGATCTGCAAAGACGGATCTGTTCAGATAATACAACAGTCTGCATCCGTTCAGAACGGATCTGCTTGCATCATCTTTAACATAGCCAAGACGGATACGTCTTGACCACCATTGAAAGTCAATGGAGGAAGGATCCGTTTTCTATTGTTTCACAGAAACTGATCCGTCCCCATTAACTTACATTGTGTGTCAGAACGGATCCGTTTGGCTCAGTTTCGTCAGGCGGACAACAAAACGCTGCAAGCAGCGTTTGAGTCAGCCTCCAAAGCAGAATGCAGACAAACTGATGCATTCTGAGCGGATCCTTTTCCATTCAGAATGCATTAGGGCAAAACTGATCCGTTTTGGACCGCTTGTGAGATCCCTGAATTGATCTCACAAACGGAAAGCCAAAATGCTAGTGTGAAAGTAGCCTTACTAACTCAAACTTCAACTTTTAGTAGTCTGATCCTTTTTCCAATGTAGTACTATACATAGTGTATTACACTGACCGTTCACCTATGAGACACAGGATGGGGGCTGGGCCTCACATTTCTGTAGCTGGCAGGCTCTGTGGCCTGTGTAAGGCTTTGGGGTAAGCCATCAGGACCCAGTCATCGCAGTGCGGGGTGCTAATGGGATCAAAGGGGTTCTCTCCCTCTGCTAACCCCTTAAACATGGCGGTCAGCATTGACAGCAGCATCTAAGGGGCTAATCCATCGGCATCTGCATTTTCAGTTGTTATGAGATACAGCAGGGGCCCAGCTGTCATAATAGCTGGGCCCCTGCCTGAGCAAGAGCAGCGCATGCCCGATCAGCAAGCCACACAAGTACGGAGCTGGGATTGAAGTCACTGTCCAAAGCAATGTACATGTATGGCACAGACACTCTACGGGTTAAACTTTTTTCCCCTCATTTCTATACAATAAGGGAAGCAACAACACAACTCCCTCTACAAGTTCTAACAATCAAGTGACAGTGCTGGCTGCATAGTTAAACTGCTGGGTCCAATTAAAACCAGCACAGCTCAGATTGTAACAGCAGTCACAAAGTCAGGGCTGTTTTCCTAGTACTAGTGTCAGCCCAAGTTACCAGTCAAGTCTACAGTATAATGATCATATCCTGTATTTGTCTTTCCTGCAATTTTATAGTTGTTTCGACAAAAAAAAAAATGCAAATTTTTATCAATCCATTCTTACATATGTATTGGCAGATCAGCTGGCATTAATATAGGTTTCAAATTTGAAAACTACAAAATAGGTGCATGCATCCCCAACGACATTTTAAAGAGGTATCCTGACGATTACCATCTATGACATACCTCTAAGAGGTTCCCCACCTACAGGGAGAACATAGGTGCTGTGACCCTATTGTGCAACAGGAAAAAAAAAATCTTGCAGCTGCCATAACAGTAAGAGGACAAAACAAGCTACAAAATGGGCGCATGCATCCCCTACGACATTTTAAAAGGGGTATTATGATAAATTGACATACCAAGATATGCCACCTAAAGGTGGGTCCTGTGACCCTAGGGTGCAACAGGAAAAACATCTTGCAGCTGCCATAACAGGAAGACGGGACACAGCAAGCTATAAAAATGCAGAGGCAGATCTTAATGGACAGAGCTCTTGTTTTTCTTTCCTGTTGTGACTTTCATAGGCCATTTTCTACAGCTAACTGTGGACCAGATTTTGGGGGGGGGGGGGCACTGATCGGCAGTGGTCCGACACCCGGGACCCCCACCGGTAAGCTGTTTGAGAAGGCAGCAGCGTTCCAGGAGCACCGCGGCCTTCTCACTGTTTACTGCTGGCCCAATGACGTCACGACTAGTATCAACTGGCCTGGGCGGGGCTAAGCTCCATTCAAGTGAACGGAGTTTAACCATGCCCAGGCCAGCCTTCTCAAACAGATGATCAGCGGGGGTCCTGGCTGTCAGACCCCCGCCGGTCAGATGCTGATGATCTATCCAGAGGATAGATCAGTTTAAACAAACTGCAGAACCCCTTTAAAGAGACGAAAGCTTTACTAGTGTATACAATGAACAGAAACACAGCAAATGCAGTGTGAATGTAGCCTTAAGGTAGCTGTATCACCCAAAACCAATTTTTACCCTACACATCAGCATGGCCTACTCTTGTTCATTTTCTATTGATGGCGGTGAGAAAACGTGGAATATGCACAGAAGGTATCCATATTTGTGGGTCTGTTTTCAGACTGAAATATGGACACTTGTGTACATGAAGCCTAGAACAGAGGAATTGAACCTCTTCAGATGGTGAAGACTAAATTAGACATGGGGTTAGCCACTTTCTGGTTACCGATGTGTATGTAAGATGCCTACATGGCACTTAATATAGTCTCTGTTCATAATCTGCATCATTTTCTGTATTTCATGTGTTTGCCAATTTGTTTATGCCGTCCACACGGAGGTCCTGTCCATAAAATGGCTGCTGGCGGAGGGTCATGTGACCAGGCAAATCACTCAGTCTCCTCAATAAAAATACAGGTGCAGTGTGCCTGAATGAAGGAGGCAGAGTCATGTGTTTGCTCACATGACCCTCCATTAGCGGCCATTTTATGGACAGGACCTCTATGCGGACAGCACATAAAATTTGTCCAACAATGGGACAAGGCCTATGAAAAACTACAAATGGCACAGATCAATAAAGGCTATATTAGTAAGTGCCATGTAGTCATCTTACATATACTTTGGTTAACCTCTGTTAATATTTTTTTTTTTTAGTTTACTGAAAACTGACCTGACTTTAACGCCTACTAATAAAAGGTAAAAACAAAAAAAGAGAAGGAGCGAGCACATACATACATACATACATTAAAAAAATAAAATAAAAAAACTGTGGCAATAAACAAGGTGTTTGTCATACAGTGATTATATGAGAATAAAAAGGAAACACTTGCCATTCTGAATTCTTTTGTAACCAAACTGGTGGTGTAACCTCACTGCTGGTGCTACTGTCCCGCTCCATTATCGGCATAACATGCAGCCAACCGTGACAGACTTACACTTATTTATTTTGATCTGGAATATGGGAGGAGAAGGATCACTGTTACAGACTTTCCTTCCTCTTTGACCAATAACCTGTAAAGAGCTTTATTTTTAAACTTTAAATGGGTTGCCTGGAATTATGCAGAGAATGTAATAAAAAATAAAAATAAAAAAAACACTCCTCTGCTTGATCCCATCACTCCAGTGGTCTTTGCTTTATCACCAGCAGCAATGTCGTGACCAGGGCCGGCCTTTGGGGTGTGCGGGCTGTGCGGCCGCACAGGGCGCCATAGCAACTGAGGCGCCGGGCGGCCGACAGCCCGCCGTGACGCAAATCTTTATTCTGCAGGGCCTGCGGGCGGGCAGCGGACTTAGTCACACTCAGTGTGACACTGCGCTCCGATCCGGACTGAAGGAGTGAGGAGGGGGCGGGGCTCGAGGCCGCTCTGAGCTCTGCTCTGCTGCCTGGCTGGCCTGCCTGCTGTCTCTTTAAGAGAGCAGACCAGTGGCTGCTGGAGCGTAGCCACTGAGCTCCGCCCCCAGAGAGAAGACGGAGCGCGCCCAGCCAGCAGACACAGCAAGGCCCACGCGGAAGCCGGCAGCACTACAGCTAGAGAACATATAGGTATTTTTTATTTGGAGAAATGATTATGATTTATGTGAATGCGCCAACAGTGCCATGGGGGATGGGGGGGGGGGGGGGGGACAGAGATGTGCTGATGCTGCCCAAGTGGAGGGGACAGGGAGAAGTGTGCCAATGCCATGGTGACTGGGGGGGGGGGACAGAGTCTCTGTTGCCCCCCCCCACCCCCCTCAGTCACCATGGCATTGGCAGATTTCTCCCTGTCCCCTCCAGATGGGCAGCATCAGCACATCTGTCCCGTCCCCCCCCACCATGGCATTGGCACATTTCTCCTCCAGATGGGCAGCATCAGCACATCTCAGACTCTGTCCCCCCCCCCACCCCCGCCGTCACCATGGCATTGGCACATTTCTCCCTGTTCCCTTCCAGATGGGCAGCATCAGCACATCTGTCCCCACCCCCGCGTCACCATGGCATTGGCACATCTGGAGGGGACAGGGAGAAATGTGCCAATGCCAGGGTGACGCGGGGGTGGGACAGAGATGTGCTAATGCTGCCCATCTGGAGGGGACAGGGAGAAATGTGCCAATGCCATGGTGACGCAGGGGTGGGGGGGGACAGGGATGTGCTGATGCTGCCCATCTGGAGGGGACAGGGAGAAATGTGTGACCACTGAAAGGGTGTGGTCACTGAGGGGTGTGGTTACTGAGGGGGCATGGTCACTGAGGGGCGCTGTAAAGCTTTCTCGCACAGGGCGCCTAAAGCCGGCCCTAGTCGTGACATACAGGCATGTGATAAGTGCAGCCTTTCACTGGCCTCGGCGGCTTTACTTGCATGAATGGCATCAGACAATAGAGGCTAGTGATTGCTTGTTCATCCACATGACAGCTGCAGCCAAAGACTGGGGTGGACCACCGAACTGCAGGGGAGGTTGAAAAGTAATTTTTTATTTTATTTTATCACATTCCATGCACGTTGCTAATTTTTTGCAAACCCAGATAACCCTTTTAATAGTCTGCAAAAACTAAAGCACAATTCCAATCTAAACCCCGTAAAAGGAAGAGTCTTGGACACCATTTCTTCCCAAATTAAAAAATGCAGTTACTGTTCTGTCCCCACATGAAGGCGATTGAAGGTGTAACTGATAATGGCTTTGTGACTGTCCTACCTTCGTATCCAAGCAGTGGAGCAGACCGGACCGGCAGATGCTCAGGTTAGATGGATCCAGACGTAGACATGAGGATGCAATCAAACGTGGGTTTATTTGATCCAGAGCAGTGACATACAGTGATGCAATACAGGAATGCAGTAGATGCTGTCATGTGGATGTCTTTTCTGAGGCTAACTGCTGAGGCAACTGCTGGTCAAAAACTGATGCCTTCACAAGCCGAGGTGTGTGTCTCCAGTCACAAAGGATGCAGCACTGAAAAAGGCTACAGGAAGTGACCAGGCCCAAGGCTGCTAAAACCACGCCCAGAGAAAACTTTATAGACAACGAACGAAGCGTGCAGCATACAAATTCCGGCCAGCAGATGGCAGCAGAGAACAATAGATTTAAACAACATAGGTAAAAACAAGAAATAATACAGTGCAGAAATTCAATATGAAAGGAACAGCACACTCCCCGTCTGAAATTCACTTTGGGGATTTCACTATGACGAATGTCCATAAAATATAAACAACCTGTAAAAAGAAAAACATGTTAGAATGCAAAAAAGATTAGTCCTGTTTTCCAACTTGGAATGGAGAAGATCTGCGAAGCTTGATACAGTCCTGTTCACCCGTCAGGGACGTTCTCGATGGGTCTCATCCAACTGGAGAAACGTTCAAAGCGCTGACAACTGAAGCTGGCGGTTTGCTTTGTTCCAGTGACTAATGCACTAACTTTAGTGTGGATTTCTGGATCATTATCCGGATCCTGGATACTGAAAACTTCCTGTACACATTCGTCTGCCTCTCCAAGCAGAAACTCTGGACCAAAGACTATTCCAACGTGATTTTGGTTGTTGGGTTCTGTGACTTTCAGATAGGCAACCGCTGCGATGGCCTCTATGGAGGCGTCCGAGAACACGTGGAGTTCTTTCTTTATGCTAGAGGAAAGTGAAGTTTTAATATAGCATCTCGGGATGTGGATCTCATCCAAGGCACACAAGGATCGCTTCCAGGCTTCCCATTTTTGCTCTTTCTCGGAGGGAAGTGGGGTATCCCAATCCTTGACTGTTTCAGAAAACTGTCTCAGTAGAGATTTACCTTGTATGGTGATGGGCGCTACAAATCCCAGCGGATCAAATAGGCTGTTTACCACTGATAGGACGCCTCGTTTTGTGAATGGCTTGTCTGCACAACTTATCTGAAAACCGAAGGAGTCAGCCGAGAGATCCCATCTGAGGCCCAAGCTCCTCTGCACAGGTGGACTGTCCAGTCCCAAGTTAATGTCCTTGAATCCTGGTGCATGATCGCCTGATTCGAAGGCCCTCATAACGGCCAGGCTGTTTGAAGCAATTTTGTGTAGTCTAAGTTTAGCTTGGTACAACATACTTTGAGTCCTTTTGAGCAGATCGATAGCCGCTTCTTCAGTGGGTAGTGATTTGAGTCCATCGTCTACGTAGAAGTCCTTTTCTACAAAGTCTCTGGCGTCTTTACCGTACTCGAATTCTCCCTCTAATGCAGTGCGCCGAAGGCCGTAAGTTGCCATGGCAGGTGAAGGGCTGTTTCCAAATACGTGTACCCTCATACGATATTCTGCCATCTCTGCGTTGGTGTCGTTATTCTTGTACCACAGAAACCTGAGGAAATTCCGGTGGTCCTCCCTGACTACGAAACAGTGGAACATCTGTTCAATGTCGGCGGTGATGGCAACGAGCTCTTTTCTGAACCTCATCAGCACTCCAACTAGGTTATTCGTCAGATTAGGACCTGTGAGAAGGACATCATTAAGAGATACACCTTGATGTTTGGCACTTGAGTCGAAAACAACCCTAATTTGATTAGGTTTCCGTGGGTGATACACTCCAAATGAAGGCAAGTACCAGCACTCGTCGTTCTTCCCTAAGGATGGAGCTGGTTCTGCATGGTTGTTGCGGAATATTTTGTCGATAAAGGCAACGATGTGTTCTCTCATCTCAGGCTTACTGTTCATGGTACGCTGAAGAGAGTTAAATCTAGACAGAGCTTGTTCCCTATTGTTCGGGAGTCTCACCCTGGTAGCTCGGAAGGGTAATGGAGAAACCCAGTGATTGGTTTCGTCTTTAAGGAACTCATTGTCCATTATCTTGATAAATTCTCTGTCCTCTACTGACAAAGCTACTTTATCATCGTCCTTGCTTGTGTGAAAGACTAATCTTCCCAAGTTGTCAGCAAAGTAGGGAGGAATGTCGTCAGGTGGTTGTATGAGGTCTGGAGGCTTCTCTTTCACCTCATAGTGATGAGGGCAAGGCTTAATGCAAGTTGTGCGTCCATCTCCACGCACATACGTTTTGAATGAGCAGATTTTTGGTTGATCCAAGCATACATTTCCTATGACTACCCATCCCAAGTCCAGTCTCTGGGCATATGGTGCATAGTCGGGACCATTACACTGTTGACGCACCTTGTGTACCCTTAGATTGTCTCTGCCAAGCAGGAGTAGAATCTCGGCGTTGTTGTCCATAGGTGGGATAACGTTGGCTAGGTGCCTTAGGTGTGGATGGTGAAATGCAGCTTCCGGGGTAGGAATTTCATCCCTATGGTTGGGTATTTGATCGCATTCGATCAGCGTCGGTAGAGGTATTTCTGTATTTCCACTGACGGAACAAGAGATGAATCCTTGTGCCCTCCTGCCGCTAGTCTCTATGCGACCCGAGCAGGTGTTTAAGATGTAGGGTTCTGACGGTCCCTTTATTCCAAAGGCTTCAAAGAATTTAGGTCCTGCTAGGGAGCGGTTGCTTTGGTCGTCAATGATGGCATACATTTTTACTGCCTTTTCTGGTAGCCCCTCCGGGTAGACCTTGATTAGGCATATGCGGGCACAACATTTCTCACTCTGGCCCTCCCCACATACGTCCAAGCATGAGCAGGAAACAGCAGTGGCTGTGTTAGCGTGGTTCTGGGGCTCCCCGCCATGACTTGGAGCAGGACTGGTGGTGACGGCAGCAGGTGAATCCCTTGTGAGTGGAGTTGGGTGCATAGCTGAGGCATGTCTATCACTATGACACTCCTCACACTTGATAATGGATTTGCAGTCCTTAGCCATGTGCTCCAATGAAGCGCAGCACTTGAAACATACCCCAAGCTCGGTCAGGACTTTCCTGCGCTCCTGTATTGTTTTGGATCTAAATCCTCTGCATTTGTTCAGTGAGTGTGGTTTTTTATGAATGGGACATTCACGATTGAAGGCCTTGTCTCCTGATGAGGTAGTGTACTGTCTACCAGTGGGTACTGCAGATGATGGTAGGTTAGTCTTTCTAACATTCACGCTGCTCTTAAAGTCTCTGTGTTTATGCACAATACTTTCATACCTTGATGATGGTGTCACTGAGGCTGTAGTATTGAACTCCAGGAAGTCGAGGCTGGGGTCATTCCTCATCTGGGACTGTTCATCGATGAATCTGCAGAAATGAATAAATGGGGGAAAAGTGACGTCATGCACTCTTTTGTACCTTGAGACTGATGCCGCCCACTTCTCTTGCAGGCTGTATGGTAACTTCACGACAATTGGGTTCACCCCATGGGCTGTATCCAGGTAGCACAGCCCGGACAGACGAGGGTCTCTTTTGGCAAGCTCCAGTTCCATGAGCAAATCACTTAAATCCTGAAGCTTATGGACATCCTTGAGACTGATCTTGGGGACGTTCTGCAGTCTCCTGAATAGTGCCTTCTCTATTGCTTCTGCGCTGCCAAAGGTGCGTTCGAGTCTCTGCCAGGCTGCAGCGAGACCTGCTTCTGCTTGTCCCACATAGACAGTTCTAAGGCTCTTGATGCGATTTGTGGAGCCTGGGCCCAGCCATTTGATCAAGAGGTCGAGCTCCTGCTCTGCGGTTAGGTTGAGGTTGGTGATGGCAGCTTTGAAGGTTGCCTTCCAGGCTCTGTAGCTCTCCGCACGGTCATCAAATTTTGAGAGACTGGTGTTAATTAGCTCTCTGCTCACCATAAACCTGGCAAACTCAGACATATCTGATTTCTCACTGCTTGTTGCCATGACAACTTGTGATGCCCCTGGGGCGTATAGGCTGCGTGGCGTGAAAGGGTGAGATGCTTCCGGGTAGAATGATGTTGCTGCAGGGTTGAGCTGTGGTCTAGCCTCTGTAGATTCTGATGACTGCTGCTTGAGCTGTGGAGGTAGGCCAGGAAACACCTGGTAGCCATCTTGCTGTAATAACTGTCCTTGAGAGGGTGCGTCTGGGCGACTGTTATTGGATTGCTCAGGTGCTGTGGGTGTCACTGGCACTGCAGGTAGAGCTGACTTGGAGGTTTCAGTGTTGTTGGCTTGGACAGTACTGCACACTGGGGGTGGTGCAGATAACTGTTTCAGTACGTAGTCGCTGGTGCGATCAGCTGGATCGTCTATCTCCTCTGGTGGTAAGCAGACTGAATCAGGGCCTTGGCTCAATGCTTGCTCAAGTAGTCTTACTCTTGCTAATGCGATTTCCTCTTCCCTCTCTGATTCAAGGATCTTTATTAGAGCCTCTGCTTCTGCCCTCTTGGCTTCTGCCTCCGCTTCTGCCCTCTTGGCTTCTGCCTCAGCTTCTGCCATCTTGGCCGCCGCCGTCTGTGCTTCTGTTCTCGCGAGGACTTCTTTTTCGGTGAAGGAACGCCTCACTTTGGATAGTTCTGCATTTATGCGGGCCTCTAGTAATCTGTCGCTCAGGTTGGAGCTTCTAGAGCATGATGATCTGTAGGACCGTGAGGAATGTTTAGACGAATGTGATCTGTGTGATCTAGTTTCTTGCAAATGAGAGATGCGGAGTTCCACTTTATCTTTAGCATCCAGCACCATGGCGTCTCTTTGTCTGTCTATTGATTCTGCCTTGCACAATTCTGACGGGGCTTCTTCAATATTAGAGTCTTTTAGAAAGGTTATATACCTTGTGGACAGTTTCTTGTACCTTTCATGGGCTGCGTTCAGCCGCCCGACGGCAACTTGTAAACTGGTGGTGTCGCCTGAGGAGGACTTAAGTCCTGATATGAGGGAGGAAACTCTTTCCCATAGCTCTTCCAGGTTGTCACATAGCTTGTCTTTCCTGGTGTGATAATTTTCTGTGATCTTTATAGTTGGTTTGAGAGAGCGCCTTGGTCGCGTGACTTGGTCTGCTGGAAGTGTGGGTTCTACCTCCAGCTCTTCATAATGATCAGTATCAGGTTGCATTTGCTTTGTTTCATCACTGGGGAACTGTACAAGGTCCTTTTCGGACATTTTGATTTAAGGTGCGCTGTCTCTTTAAGAAAATGAACTTTTGAATTGGGGGCTGAAAATTGCAGTGCGGCTCGGATGAGGCACCCCGATGAGTTTCCCAAGGTGTTTTAAGTGAATAGCGGGGTTTTGGTTTGAGGGAGGCCCCGCGTGCGTGAACAGTTCTTATATCATGCGAGCAAGGGTTAATATAGGATGTAGAAAGTGGCTTGGCGAGTAGTGGAGGACTTACAGGCGAGAGTATATCTACTGCGGACACGCCGTGCTTCCCCTTGGGCTTATGGGACGTGCACTGTTGCCGGGCAGATTTGCTGGGAGTGGGCCTGTTGCAGGGGAGGTTCCTGAGTGTGGCACTGGGCTCTGAGGGAACCTGCAGCCGGGCATTGGACATTCAGACGGATATTGACTGGGGTACAAGGCTTTAAGGCAGTTTTTGACTGTTCTGTCCCCACATGAAGGCGATTGAAGGTGTAACTGATAATGGCTTTGTGACTGTCCTACCTTCGTATCCAAGCAGTGGAGCAGACCGGACCGGCAGATGCTCAGGTTAGATGGATCCAGACGTAGACATGAGGATGCAATCAAACGTGGGTTTATTTGATCCAGAGCAGTGACATACAGTGATGCAATACAGGAATGCAGTAGATGCTGTCATGTGGATGTCTTTTCTGAGGCTAACTGCTGAGGCAACTGCTGGTCAAAAACTGATGCCTTCACAAGCCGAGGTGTGTGTCTCCAGTCACAAAGGATGCAGCACTGAAAAAGGCTACAGGAAGTGACCAGGCCCAAGGCTGCTAAAACCACGCCCAGAGAAAACTTTATAGACAACGAACGAAGCGTGCAGCATACAAATTCCGGCCAGCAGATGGCAGCAGAGAACAATAGATTTAAACAACATAGGTAAAAACAAGAAATAATACAGTGCAGAAATTCAATATGAAAGGAACAGCACAGTTACCGTTTTCCACCAAGCTGTAAAAAAATGCCTGGGCTACCATTAGTTAAAAGGGTATTCCACTCCAACAGAAAATGGTTGAGCCTGATAAGTGTTAAAAAAAAAAAAAAAAAAAAACGGAATCTCCTTCCTGGTCCAGACATAACTTCCCAAGACTGATACTGGTGGCATACACCCTCAGTACTGCTCAAACCAAGTTAAAGGGGTATTCCAGCTTTATTCATTTATAATGGGAAACCATACAATTTTCTAAATATACGTTAAAACTCTGTACACACACCTTTCTTCAGGCAGTTAATAATCCCTAAATGCAGTAGAATGGTATAGCCCATGTATCCGTCCTATGTAATGTATCCATAGCCCCAGTCATGTGACCCCCCCCTTCACATTATATTCACAGTAAGCAGCAGTGTTACACGACATCCATGTGATAACTACTAAATAGGACTCGTAGTAGAATAATTATTTTTTCGTGGTTATTAACTAGTAACTACATTAGTGTGTTTAAATGACATTTGCCTCTACGTGATGGTTGCCTGTCTCTAGGTGATGCTATATCAAAAAAAAAAAAAGGTTTAGTGCCGTACCATATTTTTTTTTTCTTTAGGGGAGGCTGCGAATTGATAAAATAAAAAGGTGCAAGAAACTTTTTAAATAGATGTATACGAGAATATTTTGTTCAACATCCTACTCTACACCAGGGATGCTCAACCTGCAGCACTCCAATTGTTGCAAAGCTACAACTACCAGCATGCCCTAATAGCTGTAGACTGTCAGGCATGCTGGGAGTTAGTTTTGCAACAGTTGGAGGGGGGCAAGTCGGGCAGGCCTGTTCTACACAAATAAATGTCATCATTAAAACCAGAATACCTCTAACATTTGATCTGCCACACAGCTCTTGTACTGTGCTGCTGTGGTTGAGAGAGGACTAGGTTTATTAAAAATAAATAAAATTAGTCTTAAAAAAAAAAAAAAAAAAAGAAGAAGTATAAGGCTGGTTTCACACGGGCGTTGCGGGAACATGCGCGATTTTTCCGCGCGAGTGCAAACCATTGTAATGCGTTTTGCACTTGCGTGAGAAAAATCGCGCATGTTTGGTACCCAAACCCGCTTGGGATCAGTGTTCTATAGATTGTATTATTTTCCCTTATAACATGGTTATAAGGGAAAATAATAGCATTCTGAATACAGAATGCATAGTAAAATAGCGCTGGAGGGGTTAAAAAAAAATAATTAAACTCACCTTAATCCACTTGCTCGCGCAACCCGGCATCTCTTCTGTCTTCATCTTAGCTGTGTGCAATAGGACCTTTGATGACATCACTACGCTCATCACATGATCAAATCACCATGGTGATTGATGACGTCACTGCGTTCATCACATGATCTATCACCATGGTGATAGATCATGTGATGAACGCAGTGACGTCATCAAAAGGTCCTATTGCTCACAGATGAAGACAGAAGAGATGCCGGCTGCGCGAACAAGTGCATTAAGGAGAGTTTAATTATTATTATTATTTTTTTAACACCTCCAGCCCTATTTTACTATGCATTCTGTATTCAGAATGCTATTATTTTCCCTTATAACCATGTTATAAGGGAAAATAATAATGATCCGGTCTCCATGCCGATAGTCTCCTAGCAACCGTGCGTTCACTTCTATTCACTTCTATGGGGCCTGCGTTGCGTGAAAAACGCAGAATATAGAACATGCTGCGATTTTCACGCAACGCACAAGTGATGCGTGAAAATCACCGCTCATGTGAACAGCCCCATAGAAATGATTGGGTCAGGATTCAGTGCGGGTGCAATGCGTTCAACTCACGCATCGCATCCTCGCGGAATACTCGCCCGTGTGAAAGGGGCCTAAGGGAAGGTGTCATCACAAAATGAACTGTTTAAGGTTTCTTAATTTTGTAGTCTAGCTTAATATTCATCCTCCTGCCTCACACATTCTTCACCCATATGTACGCCCATAAACTCCTCCTAGCTCAGTCTCTCCTAAATGTCATGTGCTCAGTGTTTGAAGTCACCGGACCGGAGGGGCAGCCTTAGCGCAATGTCGGCCAGCCAAGATACCGCCCCTCCAGCCACTCTGCATAATAACTTGGGCTGCCAGTGAAGTCTCCGTGCTCCCTGAGCAGCGGAAGAGGAGGCTTTGCTCGCCTGCAAGGGACCCGGTACATCACCGAGTACAAGAAAAGTCACTTCTGGACAAGACTTTCCTTGATGAAAACGGGGCTTCAGAAATATGTGCCAAAGATAGTACATGCATGTTCGTAATATTTGTGTCAGTCTAGTGCTATTAGACCAATGTCCCCAATCCCAGACAACCCCTTTAAGTCTGTTATATATTTCCGGATTTCTGTGCCAGTCTGGTATAGGTTTCCTGAGTTCTGTGACCTGCCCTGGTTGTGCAACATGATTTGCTGGGACATTCTTACATTCTGTGTCAGGTCTTGGTGCTTCACCTGCCTAGTCTCAAGTCTGCCTGGGTCATTCCAGTTCTGTACACCTTTAGGCCTCTTGCACACAAACGTTGTGTGCCTATGGCCGTATTGCGGCCAGCATACGGCGGGTCCGCAATACACAGGCACCGGCCCGTGTACACTCCGCATCATGGATGCGGACCCATTCACTTGAATGGGTCCACAATCACGGAGATGCGGAACAGGACGGATCGGAACTCTATAGAAGCACTTCCATGGAGTTTCTGTCCGTCCCTCCACACCGCAAAAAAAATTTGAACTTGTTCTTTGTTTTGCGGTGCGGACAGATCATGGACCCATTCAAGTTAAATGGGTCTCGATCCATCCCGGCAAATTGCAGTCCCCAATGCACAACGTTCTTGTGCAAGAGGCCTTAGCCAGTGTTTTTTCTATGCACAGTTTGCTTGACCTTGTCTGGATCTGAATGTGCTCTGCTAGAGTCTGTATGGAGCTTAATCTGTGTGTGTGCCAGCTTGTATCTGTATTTCAGTACCCGTTGTTTCTGAATCATGTTCTTTAGCAACAGTGTGAACATCTTGTGCTTCCTTATGCCTAAACATCTTAATCACTGCCGCCCAGTACCAGCCATGTTGTACTTATTCCTGAAGTCCGTATGTCTGCTTCTTTTAGTCTGTCTGGGTTCCTGATCATTCTGTCTGCCAGTGCTCCACATAGTCTCAAACCCGTTTCTGTCTTGGACTCTCCTGTATTCTGCCTGGTTCTGAATCTCTGCCTTGTTGGTGTTTCTAGAGTTTTGTACTAGTATCTGACCTCTATGGGTGAGCTGCCAACTACACTGGGACTATTCCAAGAGGTAGCCCCTGCATTTAAGACTTTAGCAGGACTGTGCACAAATGCAGTGCCGTGATAGATACCACTGCATCGTGGCAGGCAGCACAATCTACTACAACTCCACTAAATGTTTTGTAGGCTACATAAGCTGAATGTGTATTCTGCAGCAATACAATTTAGGGTACCTTGAACACTTCGGTTTTCCTTTTCCGACATTGAGTTCCGTCCTAGGGGCTCTATATCCGAAGAGAACTGATCAGGTATATCCCCATGCATTCTGAATGGAGAGTAAGGCCTCTTTCACACTTGCGTTGTCCGGATCCGGGGTGTACTCCACTTGCCGGAATTACACTCCGGATCCGGAAAAACGCAAGTGTACTGAAAGCATTTGAAGACGGAACCGTCTTCCAAATGCTTTCAGTGTTACTATGGCACCCAGGACGCTATTAAAGTCCTGGTTGCCATAGTAGGAGCGGGGAGCGGGGGAGCAGTATACTTACAGTCCGTGCGGCTCCCCGGGCGCTCCAGAATGACGTCAGAGCGCCCCATGCGCATGGATGACGTGATCCATGCGATCACGTGATCCATGCGATCACGTGATCCATGCGCTTGGGGCGCCCTGACGTCACTCTGGAGCGCCCGGGGAGCCGCACGGACGGTAAGTACACTGCTCCCCCGCTCCCCGCTACACTTACCATGGCTGTCAGGACTTTAGCGTCCCGGCAGCCATGGTAACCACTCTGAAAAAGCTAAATGTCGGCTCCGGCAATGCGCCGAAACGACGTTTAGCTTAAGGCCGGATCCGGATCAATGCCTTCCAATGGGCATTAATTCCGGATCCGGCCTTGCGGCAAGTGTTCCGGATTTTTGGCCGGAGCAAAAAGCGCAGCATGCTGCGGTATTTTCTCCGGCCAACAAACGTTCCGTACCGGAACTGAAGACATCCTGATGCATCCTGAACGGATTACTCTCCATTCAGAATGCATTAGGATAATCCTGATCAGGATTCTTCCGGCATAGAGCCCCGACGACGGAACTCTATGCCGGAAGACAATAACGCAGGTGTGAAAGAGCCCTAATCCGTTCAGGATGTATCAGTATGTCTTCAGTTCAGTCATTTTGACTGATCAGGCAAAAGATAAAACCGCAGCATGCTATGGTTTTATCTCCTGCCAAAAAATAAAAACAAATAAGACTTGCCTGAATGCCGCATCCTGGAGGTGGTTGTTTCATTCCGCCTGGACGCGCCGGCGCGTCCTCTCGCAAGACGCGAGATTTCGGTCACAGCCGGCCCGCGCATGCGCATCGCGGGCCGGCAAAAGTTAAAGGAGTATTGCATCAGCAACCTGCCAGCCAATGATCGTCGCTGGCAGGTTGCTGATTTTTAAAAAAAAAAAAAAAAAAAAAAATCGAATCACAAGCCATATAACAGATCATATTAGTAAATATGATCTGTTATATGGCTTCTCTGCTGGTCCTTTTCGTCGGTTGGATCCAGCAGAGGAGCAGACATCACTGTGAGTACACACCAAACACTACCCTTAGCCCCTGATCACCATCCATCACCCCCATCATCCAAATTAACCCCTTGATCGCCCCCTGTCAATCACTTAGTGAAAGACAAAAAGTGATCAGTGTAAACTGTCACCTTTTCTTTTTCACTAGTATTGGCTGTTAGGTTTTAGGATTAGTTTAGGCCCCTTGGTTAGGTAGTTTAGGGATCAGTTAGCGCCCAGCCCACCGCACCGCAGTCACTGATTCGCTGATTAGCGTATCGCTAATCAGCATTTGTACTTTTATAGTATCTGTAAGTGATCAAAACTGATCACGGTCAGATCTATAATTGTATTAGTGTCACCTTAGTTCGCCCTCCACCCAAAACACAGTGTTTGCCCGATCAGTCGCCCACACGTGCGTTCACCCACGCCCGCCCCACCGCAGTGACAAAAAATTCATTTTTTTTGATCACTGCACATTCACTTTACACGCTCTGCGGGGATAAAAAAAAAAAAAATCTGTTTTGATATTTTTTATCAACCGCAGCGGCCTCCGGTACTTCACTAGCTTCCCCTTTGTAAGACAGGCTTGCTTTTTTTCTTGGGTAGTCTCAGGGAATACCCCTAAATTTAGTAGTCCAAAATGTCAAACAGGGGGTATTCTTCTGAAGAGGCCTACAGGATTCTGACCCAGTCGGATGAGGAATGGGAACCCTCATCTGACGAATCTAGCGGGTCAGAATATGAACCTGTAGAAAGCAGTGGCTCTCTGACTCAAAGTTCGGACGAGGAGGTGGAGGTCCCTGATAGCACCAGGCGTACCCGGCCCCGTGTCGCTAGACCACAGGTTGTGCAGGATCCGTTTCAAGAGCAGCAGAGTGGGGCTGTCGCTGCCGGATCACGTGGTGAGGCATACACCAGCAGCGCAGCCCTTCCTGGACCTAGTACCAGCACTGCCGTACAACATGGTGAAGTAGCGAGCACCAGAAGGGCAGTTGAAGCTGGTACGTTGGCACGTGCAGTAGTTACCCCGTCGCAGCCACCGCACAGACAGGCCCGTAGAGCCCCTAGAATCCCTGAGGTGCTGGCAAACCCTGATTGGCAGTCACCAACTTCAGCCGCACCATTAGTTCCCCCTTTCACTGCCCAGTCTGGAGTTCGGGTTGAGACGGCTCAGATCAGTACGGCCCTGGGATTTTTTGAGCTGTTCTTGACTGCGGAGCTCTTGGACTTAGTCGTGGCAGAAACAAATCGGTATGCCACACAATTTATAACCGCAAACCCGGGAAGCTATTATGCCCAGCCTTTCCGGTGGAAACCAGTCCAAGTTTCCGAACTTAAAATTTTTCTGGGCCTTCTCCTCAACATGGGTCTAACTAAAAAGCATGAATTGCGGTCATATTGGTCCACGAACCCAATTCATCACATGCCCATGTTCTCTGCTGCTATGTCCAGGACACGATTTGAGACCATCCTGCGTTTCCTGCATTTTAGCGACAACACCACCTCCCGTCCCAGAGGCCACCCAGCTTTTGACCGGCTCCACAAAATTCGGCCCCTCATAGACCATTTCAACCAGAAATTTGCAGATTTGTATACCCGAGCAAAACATCTGCGTAGACGAGTCCCTAATACATTTTACCGGGCGCCTTGGCTTCAAACAATACATCCCAAGCAAGCGTGCCCGGTATGGGGTCAAATTGTATAAGCTCTGTGAAAGGGCCACAGGCTATACCCACAAATTTCGGATCTATGGAGGGAAAAGATCAGACCCTGGAGCCGGTCGGTTGCCCTGACTACCTGGGGAGCAGTGGGAAGACAGTCTGGGACTTGGTGTCACCCTTATTCGGCAAGGGGTACCATCTTTATGTGGACAATTTTTACACAAGTGTGGCCCTCTTTAGGCATTTGTTTCTAGAACGGATTTGCGCCTGTGGCACCGCGCGAACTAGTCGCGTGGGCTTCCCCCAACGGCTCGTTACCACCCGTCTTGCAAGGGGGGAGAGGGCTGCCTTGTGTAACGAAGAACTGCTCGCGGTGAAATAGAGAGACAAGCGTGACGTTTACATGCTCTCCTCCATTCACGCAGACACGACAATCCAAATTGAAAGGGCAACCCGTGTCATTGAAAAGCCCCTCTCAGTCCACGACTATAATTTGCTCATGGGAGGGGTGGACTTCAATGACCAGATGTTGGCTCCCTGTTTAGTTTCCCGACGCACCAGACGCTGGTATAAGAAGGTGTCTGTATATTTAATTCAATTGGCGCTGTATAATAGTTTTGTTCTCTACAGTAAGGCTGGGAGAACACGATCCTTCCTCAAATTCCAGGAAGAGATCATCGCGAACCTCCTTTATCCAGGAGGTTCCGTGGCCCCATCCACCAGTGTAGTTAGCCATCTACAAGTGCGACATTTCCCCAGTGTCGTTGCTGGTACCTCAACCCAACCGCCACCCCGAAAAAAATGTCGTGTCTGTAGCAGGAGTGGAATAAGGCGTGACACCCGCTATTTCTGTCCTGACCACCCTGCCCTATGCTTAGGAGAGTGTTTCCAGAAGTACCACACACAGGTACACCTAGCATAGGGATTGCATCTCACAGGACAGGCACACAGGGCTATTAGGGCCCTTTTACTCACAGCTGCTGCAAACCTCTCCTTTCACCTGGGATAAAGTGCATAACGTACTTCGCCACATCTTTGGGCGATTTGCGCTTTGCACATTGTCCCATGGGGAAGGAGAGGTTTGTTCTATAAAAGGTAAAAAAAAATAAAAAATAAAAAAAAAAATAAATTACCGGTAAGTATAAAAGGTTAATGTTCAGTTAAAAAAGTTTATATGTTCTGTTCAAAAGTTAATAAATTTATTGCGTTGCGGCCTGGTTTTCTTTTTTTTTTTACCTTCCAGGTGGACCAACCGATCGACTAGCTGCAGCACTGATGTGCATTCTGACAGAAGCATTGCGCTGCTGTCAGATTACACGCAAGTCGGTGTATGCGGCGCTGCAAGACGAGATTTCTCCTCTGCAGTAAAAGATACGTTTGCCGAGGCATATGAGCTGAGGAGGTGGCGGTGTTCATATACTTTGGCAAACACTTTGTATATATAAAAAAAAAATCCTGGCAATGATTTATTCATCCACATCGATTGATGTGAATGGAGAAATCTGGTTTGTCAGGGCATACGAGCTAAGTGGGTATGGATGTTGGGCGGAGCTCCTATGTCCTGGCAGACGCCTTTCCCCTCCTTTTTCTTTTTTTGGCAGAGATTTTTTCATCCACATTGATCGATGCGAATGAAGAAATCTGTGCCGTTCATTTTTTTCTTTCAGCCCAGAGGCTGAACGGAAAAAAAAAAAACTCATTACCCTTATGCTCAATATAAGGAGAATAGCAGAAACTCCTAATGCTGGGCTTACAGGTAATGATTGCGGAGACCCTCAAATGCCAGGGCAGTACAAACACCCCACAAATAACACCATTTTGGAAAGAAGACACCCCAAGGTATTCGCTGAGGGGCATATTGAGTCCATGAAAGATTGAAATTTTTGTCCCAAGTTAGCGGAAAGGGAGACTGTGAGAAAAAAAAAAAAAAAAAAAAAAAAATCAATTTCCGCTAACTTGTGCCAAAAATTTTTTTTTCTATGAACTCGCCATGCCCCTCATTGAATACCTTGGGGTGTCTTCTTTCCAAAATGGGGTCACATGTGGGGTATTTATACTGCCCTGGCATTTTAGGGGCCCCAAAGCGTGAGAAGAAGTCTGGTATCCAAATGTCTAAAAATGCCCTCCTAAAAAGGAATTTGGGCACCTTTGCCCACCTAGGCTGCAAAAAAGTGTCACACATGTGGTATCTCCGTATTCAGGAGAAGTTGGGGAATGTGTTTTGGGGTGTCATTTTACATATACCCATGCTGGGTGAGATAAATATCTTGGTCAAATGCCAACTTTTTTTTTTTTTTTTTTTTAATATACAAAGGGAAAAGTTGTCTTTTGCCAAGATATTTCTCTCACCCAGCATGGGTATATGTAAAATGACACCCCAAAACACATTGCCCTACTTCTCCTGAGTACGGAGATACCACATGTGTGACACTTTTTTGCAGCCTAGGTGGGCAAAGGGGCCCAAATTCCACTGGCCATTTTTTACAGAATTTGATTTCAAACTCCTTACCACACATTTGGGCCCCTAGAATGCCAGGGCAGTATAACTACCCCACAAGTGACCCCATTTTGGAAAGAAGACACCCCAAGGTATTCACTGATGGGCATAGTGAGTTCATAGAACTTTTTATTTTTTGTCACAAGTTAGTGGAATGAGACTTTGTAAGAAAAAAAAAATAAAAATCATTTTCCGCTAACTTGTGACAAAAAATAAAAAAGTTCTATGAACTCACTATGCCCATCAGCGAATACCTTAGGGTGTCTACTTTCCGAAATGGGGTCATTTGTGGGGTGTTTGTACTGTCTGGCCATTGTAGAACCTCAGGAAACATGACAGGTGCTCAGAAAGTCAGAGCTGCTTCAAAAACTGAAATTCACATTTTTGTACCATAGTTTGTAAACGCTATGACTTTTACCTAAACCATTTTTTTTTTACCCAAACATTTTTTTTTTATCAAAGACATGTAGAACAATAAATTTAGAGCAAAATTTATATATGGATGTCGTTTTTTTTGCAAAATTTTACAACTGAAAAATGTCATTTTTTTGCAAAAAATCGTTAAATTTCGATTAATAACAAAAAAAGTAAAGATGTCAGCAGCAATGAAATACCACCAAAGGAAAGCTCACTTAGTGAGAAGAAAAGGAGGTAAAATTCATTTGGGTGGTAAGTTGCATGACCGAGCAATAAACGGTGAAAGTAGTGTAGGTCAGAAGTGTAAAAAGTGGCCTGGTCTTTCAGGGTGTTTAAGCCATAGGGGCTGAGGTGGTTAAAATGCAATCAGTTTGCATGCGTTTTGCCGGATCCGGCAGGCAGTTCCGGCGATGGAACTGCTTGCCGGATCACTCTGCCGCAAGTGTGAAAGTAGCCTTAGGCTACTTTCACACCTGCGTTTAGGTCGGATCCGTCTGGTATGTGCCCAGACGGATCCGCACCTATAATGCAAACGTTTAGATCCGTTTAGAACGGATCCGTTTGCATTACCATGAACAAAAAAAATAAAATAAAGTTTTTGTTTTTTTTTGTTCATGATAATGCAAACGGATCCGTTTTGACTTTACATTGAAAGTCAATGGGAGACGGATCCGTTTGAAAATTGAGCCATACTGTGTCAACTTCAAACGGATCCGTCCCCATTGACTTACATTGTAAGTCTGGACGGATCCGTTTGCCTCCGCACGGCCAGGCGGACACCTGAACGCTGCAAGCTGCGTTCAGGTGTCCGCCTGCTGAGCGGAGGACAAACGGAGCCAGACTGATGCATTCTGAGCGGATCCGCATCCATTCAGAATGCATTAGGGCTGGACGGATCCGTTCGGGGCCGCTTGTGAGAGCCTTCAAACGGAACTCACAAGCGGAGCCCCGAACGCTAGTGTGAAAGTAGCCTTACAAGTATAACCTTCTCTTTGATGCAGTGAATGTAGAGAGATTATACAGATTTAAACCAGCTGGTCAAATTATAAACAAATTTCATTTTTAGATTCACAACTCACTAAAGCTTAAATTTCATAATATATTTTTAGGGGCTGGAGCTCCTCTGAGTAACCATAAAAGGGGCTGTCTGACTTACTCCAAAAGCCCCTAAAATGTGTTAATGTAATAATAGAATGTATCTTTGTTCCTCTGTTTCCAGAGCTGGCACTCTGGAGTTTACACACTGCAGCTCTATACAGCACATAATCACTGCAGCCAACTACTGGCCTCGGCAGTCTGATGCCATATACAGCAGTGGCCAGTGAATGTCTGCAGCCGTCACAAGAAGTATAAGCTACACCAATGCTGCAGCTTGAAAACCCAGAATGGAGAAGTAGCGCCGCTAACAGCAATGAATAAATGAAAAATATATGTTTAATAAAAAACACATTTAGGGCCACTTTTGAAACAAGTTGGACAACCCCTTTAAATTGGACCTGTCCAACCCCAATTAAAGGGATATTCCCACTTTAAACAAAACATCTTAGAAATAGAAAAATAAAATGTAATTACATGGATTCAACACCCATGCTTAATAAAACTCAGGGGTTTAGCGGGCACCATAGCTGGTGGGTGCCTGCTATTTTACACAGCACACCCCCAGCAAAGTCCATGACTGGAGATAACTCCAAAGATGTACTTTTAACCCCCTTATATGCTGTACACTGCGTGCAGAATTATTAGGCAAATGAGTATTTTGACCACATCATCCTCTTTATGCATGTTGTCTTACTCCAAGCTGTATAGGCTCGAAAGCCTACTACCAATTAAGCATATTAGGTGATGTGCATCTCTGTAATGAGAAGGGGTGTGGTCTAATGACATCAACACCCTATATTAGGTGTGCATAATTATTAGGCAACTTCCTTTCCTTTGGCAAAATGGGTCAAAAGAAGGACTTGACAGGCTCAGAAAAGTCAAAAATAGTGAGATATCTTGCAGAGGGATGCAGCACTCTTAAAATTGCAAAGCTTCTGAAGCGTGATCATCGAACAATCAAGCGTTTCATTCAAAATAGTCAACAGGGTCGCAAGAAGCGTGTGGAAAAACCAAGGCGCAAAATAACTGCCCATGAACTGAGAAAAGTCAAGCGTGCAGCTGCCAAGATGCCACCAGTTTGGCCATATTTCAGAGCTGCAACATCACTGGAGTGCCCAAAAGCACAAGGTGTGCAATACTCAGAGACATGGCCAAGGTAAGAAAGGCTGAAAGACGACCACCACTGAACAAGACACACGAGCTGAAACCTCAAGACTATGCCAAGAAATATCTCAAGACTGATTTTTCTAAGGTTTTATGGACTGATGAAAGGAGAGTGAGTCTTGATGGGCCAGATGGATGGGCCCGTGGCTGGATTGGTAAAGGGCAGAGAGCTCCAGTCCGACTCAGACGCCAGCAAGGTGGAGGTGGAGTACTGGTTTGGGCTGGTATCATCAAAGATGAGCTTGTGGGGCCTTTTCGGGTTGAGGATGGAGTCAAGCTCAACTCCCAGTCCTACTGCCAGTTTCTGGAAGACACCTTCTTCAAGCAGTGGTACAGGAAGAAGTCTGCATCCTTCAAGAAAAACATGATTTTCATGCAGGACAATGCTCCATCACAAGCGTCCAAGTACTCCACAGCGTGGCTGGCAAGAAAGGGTATAAAAGAAGAAAATCTAATGACATGGCCTCCTTGTTCACCTGATCTGAACCCCATTGAGAACCTGTGGTCCATCATCAAATGTGAGATTTACAAGGAGGAAAAACAGTACACCTCTCTGAACAGTGTCTGGGAGGCTGTGGTTGCTGCTGCACGCAATGTTGATGGTGAACAGATCAAAACACTGACAGTAGGGGTGGGCGATATGGCCTAAAATCTATATTGCGATATAATTTTAAGCATGTGCGATATATATTGCGATATATTGTTTTCTATATTTGGGGGGGCGTGTTTAAACTTTTTTTTACTTTTTATTTAATAACTATTAGTCTCCTTAAGGGCTAGAACGTAGAACCCTTGTCATATTCACCCTAATAGAGCTCTATTAGGGTGAATAGGACTTTACACTCTCCCTGCTGCCCTGTGCTTTGTGCACACAGCAGCAGGGAGCTGATCCCCCTCCCTCCCCTAAACGGTGCCATCCACAGATCCCCCCCCTCCCCTAAACGGTGCCATCCACAGATCCCCCCCCTCCCCTAAACTGTGCCATCCACAGATCCCCCCCCCCCCCTCCCCTAAACTGTGCCATCCACAGATCCCCCCCCCCCTCCCCTAAACGGTGCCATCCACAGATCCCCCCCCCCCCTCCCCTAAACGGTGCCATCCACAGATCCCCCCCTCCCCTAAACGGTGCCATCCACAGATCCCCCCCTCCCCTAAACGGTGCCATCCACAGATCCCCCCCTCCCCTAAACGGTGCCATCCACAGATCCCCCCCTCCCCTAAACGGTGCCATCCACAGATCCCCCCCTCCCCTAAACGGTGCCATCCACAGATCCCCCCCCCTCCCCTAAACGGTGCCATCCACAGATCCCCCCCCTCCCCTAAACGGTGCCATCCACAGATCCCCCCCCTCCCCTAAACAGTGCCATCCACAGACACCCCCCCCCCCTCCCCTAAACAGTGCCATCCACAGATCCCCCCCCTCCCCTAAACGGTGCCATCCACAGATCCCCCCCCCCCTCCCCTAAACGGTGCCATCCACAGATCCCACAAATCAAATTGGCTTCTCAGGAGATATACATGTTAAAGGCATCTCATTCAGTAGTACTGCCTATATATGCCTTTAACATGTATATCTCCTGAGAAGCCAATTTGATTCTAAAGGGTTAATTTAATTCATCCTGTAATCTAAACTCTGTGTCATCTGTCCCTTCTCTTATCTCTCTGCTCCTGTCCCTTAATCTTATCACTGCTGCAACAAGAGCCGACAGCCTCAGTGTAATGTAACCTGCTCTACAGTCTGACTCTCGGCTCTTCTAAGGCCTCTTTCACACTTGCGTTGTCCGGATCCGGCGTGTACTCCACTTGCCGGAATTACACTCCGGATCCGGAAAAACGCAAGTGTACTGAAAGCATTTGAAGACGGAACCGTCTTCCAAATGCTTTCAGTGTTACTATGGCACCCAGGACGCTATTAAAGTCCTGGTTGCCATAGTAGGAGCGGGGAGCGGGGGAGCGGTATACTTACAGTCCGTGCGGCTCCCGGGGCGCTCCAGAATGACGTGATCCATGCGATCACGTGATCCATGCGCTTGGGGCGCTCTGACGTCACTCTGGAGCGCCCGGGGAGCCGCACGGACGGTAAGTACACTGCTCCCCCGCTCCCCACTACACTTTACCATGGCTGTCAGGACTTTAGCGTCCCGGCAGCCATGGTAACCACTCTGAAAAAGCTAAATGTCGGCTCCGGCAATGCGCCGAAACGACGTTTAGCTTAAGGCCGGATCCGGATCAATGCCTTCCAATGGGCATTAATTCCGGATCCGGCCTTGCGGCAAGTGTTCCGGATTTTTGGCCGGAGCAAAAAGCGCAGCATGCTGCGGTATTTTCTCCGGCCAACAAACGTTCCGTACCGGAACTGAAGACATCCTGATGCATCCTGAACGGATTACTCTCCATTCAGAATGCATTAGGATAATCCTGATCAGGATTCTTCCGGCATAGAGCCCCGACGACGGAACTCTATGCCGGAAGACAATAACGCAGGTGTGAAAGAGCCCTAACTCAATGAATCGAATGAGTCACTGACTGAGTCGGATCTTTAGATTCTTGTGACTCATTCGATTCCTTTAGACTCCCTGACCCTGTACTACTCCGAGGACTCGAGTCAGAGCTGCTAGTGTGCTGTGCTTGCCCCCTCAGCTCTGGTCGGTGATTGGTTGGTGGGCGGGGAGGGGTGGGGCTGGCAGAAGCAGCTCTTCCACTCTAAGATCATATTACTGACTCCTCCCGAGTCCCTCCCTCAGGCTCCTGCTGCCAGCGTGAGGTGAGGTGAGCTGAGCGTCTCTGTCTGCAGTGTCTGTGTGCTGTGATGAGCCGATTCAAACAGATCGGATCATTCAAGTGAATCGACTCCTCCGGTTCACTGAACTGAATCGATTCAAATGAACGATTCGTTCATGAACCGGACATCACTAGTTACCGGAGCTAAGACCTAGTAAGGTATACAGTAAAGAGATCACCAATTAATAAAGTTACTGATTAGTTTTTAAATGTTCTACTGTCAGCGGCGTGGCCCTGTATGTTCTAACCCCCAGGCAAGCGTCCCTGTCACCATGGGAACGCCTGGGGGTTAGAATATACCATCGGATTTGAGTTTTCACGCACTCACTGAGATCGTGAAAACTCAATGATTTACTGTCAGTCCCTCCCCTCCTCCTCTGTTCTCATTGGTGGTCAGCGGCAGCCGCGCACAGTGGGGAGGGACTCTCTCCTTCTCCACTGTGCTGGCTCAGGATCATATCGCGGTCCGGCGATATACTCAAAATCCATATCGTGGCACAAATTTATATCGCATATCGCCTATATCGTCTATATCGCCCACCCCTAACTGACAGAATCCATGGATGGCAGGCTTTTGAGTGTCCTTGCAAAGAAAGGTGGCTATATTGGTCACTGATTTGTTTTTGTTTTGTTTTTGAATGTCAGAAATGTATATTTGTGAATGTTGAGATGTTATCTTGGTTTCACTGGTAAAAATAAATAATTGAAATGGGTATATATTTGTTTTTTGTTAAGTTGCCTAATAATTATGCACAGTAATAGTCACCTGCACACACAGATATCCCCCTAAAATAGCTAAAACTAAAAACAAACTAAAAACTACTTCCAAAAATATTCAGCTTTGATATTAATGAGTTTTTTGGGTTCATTGAGAACATGGTTGTTGTTCAATAATAAAATTAATCCTCAAAAATACAACTTGCCTAATAATTCTGCACTCCCTGTATGTCAATTGCAACCATGCTATCTGACCAGTCATCTACCATAATGAGATATTCCCAGTGACCTAATGGACCATTGCAGTCTATTGTATAATCCAGGGATGCCCAACCTGCGGCCCTCCAGCTGTTGCAAAACCACAACTTCCAGTATGCCCTGATAGCTGTAGGCTGTTCAGGCATGATGGAAGTTTTAGTTTTTTTTTAACAGCTGGCAGGCCTTAGATGCCAGGGTCGAATGTTAACATGGCATCTGAGAGCAGATAACCCAGAAACCTTGCAAGTCTGCAATAAATTGCAAAGTCAATTAACTGCAATGCAAAGGGGAAGCAATCTAATAACTGCTTCTTATAGTCACCTAGGATGATATTAAAGAGAACCTGTCACCATCAAAATAATCTGCAGGCATTATGTTATAGAGCAGGCAGGAAGAGCTGAGCAGATTAATGTATAGTTTTAAGGGGGGGGGGGACAACTTGAAGTCAAGGAGATGGTCCCATCAGTGATTGTACATAGACAGATAGCTGCCAATCACTGATGGGACCACCTCCTTGACTTCAAAGCCCTGAGCAAGCACAGATATAAATGAATAAATTATGAGTTTTACTGAATATTTTTCCAGTAAGCTGTACATTAATCTACTCAGCTCCCCCTGCTCTATAACATGATGCCTTCACCTCAGACACCATGTTCAATATGACAGGTTACCTTTAAAAGTACAAATATATATAATTATTTAAAAAATTCAAATCATTCCCCTTTCACTATAATTAGAACAAAAAAATAATCATAGGCATCGCCATGTGCCAAAACTCTTAAAGAGGACCTTTCATGCGATTTTATTAAGGTAGATATACACCTGTACTTGCGGCTGATGCTGCCACCCCGCTTGATTTTTTAAAATATGCCTCCTACGCCCTGCCGGATTTCTCCCGCTCAGTATGCTAATACTGAGCATCGGAACAGGGAGGAGACGCCAGTCTCCCCCTCCCTAACTGTAGCGCTGTGCAATCGCAGCGCAGAGTGCAACAGCCAGGGTATATATAAATGTGGTATAGTTGTAATACTGACCCAGAGATTGAAGGTAACAGGTCATGTTTTTCCACATGGGGAACTCCATAAAAACAAAACCCATATAACTGGCAGAATTGTGTTTATTGCCCCCAATTCCACCCCATTTGGAATTTTTATCTAGCTTTCCACTACATTGAATGCAATAATAAATAGTGCCATTTAAAAGTACAACTGGTCTGAAAAAAACAAGCGCTCATACATCTTTGGGAATAGAAGGAAAAAATTTAAATTAAAAATCAGAAGTGCAAAATGTGAAAATCCTCCAGCGCTGAGAGGGTTAAAAATGAAACACTAAAATATGAAAAAGGTCACATTTCTTAAAGTTTGCCCCCTACAGGCAACCGCATGCTCCATTCGGTTCAGAGGAGCTTCTAATATGAATACTACAGGTACAGCATAACAATATAAGAAATGATGCCCCATAATTTTACATGGGAAATACAAGTATTTACCAACAGTCGTCAGGACTATAATGGGAATTCCCCAGTATTAAAGGTGCCCCTCCAAAAAGAACGAAGCGGAAGGTGAAGAATGCACACTGTTTAATTCATCTCTATTGGATTGCTGGAAATAGCAGAGAACCTGTCCTTTGCCACTTGTGGCAGTCCCATAGAGATGAACAGTAACAGTTTATAAAGCTGGATAAAAAAAAAAGGAATGCAGGCCAAACTGGATGGACAGATGTCTTCTTCTGACCTGCCGCTGCATTAATTTTAGGTGGACATGCGGAGTACAGGGTACTCCCACCAATCTAATAGTTATCCTTTAGCTTGTTACAAGCAGAATATCCCTTTAAGGACACTAGCGATAACCAGTAACTGCATTAAGATAAGGGAATGGGAAGTTCTCTAGGTGTAATAATGTGATGCTTACTTGTATGTTAGTCCATCAGAATTAGCAAAAAGCTGTTGAGCAGTAAGACCATCTTCTGGAACATATCCAGTACCACCGCTGATCAAGTAATCCGCCATGCTGGAAAAAAAAAAAAAAAAAGAAGCAAAGATTAGAAAATTCGTACAGATTACGGAATACCTTTCTAAAAGACAGATAATATCAGCTTTAAAAGGGTATCCCAGCTTTAGGCAACTTTTTATACTTGGTCAGGAATACACTGCACCTAACAAGGAAAACCAGTCACCTGCTCCCCACCGCTCCGTTCCAGCACAGAGGCTTCTCGCAGCAATGCTTCTGGTTCCAGGCCGGAACAGATGTGGACAAGGTCACGTGTGATTGTGTACAGGCCTAGCACCTGAATTGTGTTTTTGCTGGATTCAAGTGTCAGGGAGCAGAAGAGTGGACGTCTATGTTTAGGCCTAGCACTGTACTAGTCAAATGAAAAAAAAGTTGCATAAAGCTGAAATACCCCTTTAAGACTAAGTCCATACGTGACCAAAATTAAGCAAATCCCGTGCAGCAGAAAGTCATTTCTGCAGGAAATCTGCCACAAAAAAAAAAAAACAACCAAAATAAAATTTTTGCGGTGCAGACAGATCATGGACACATTTAAGTTGAATAGGTCTGGATCCGTCTGCGGAAACAGATGGATGTTGCCCGTGCATTGGGGACCACAAATTACAGTCCCCAATGAAAGGAACAGCTGACCAACAGCCATGTGCATGAGCCCTTTGAATTGACACATTGCAGATTTAAAATCTGCACCACAGGTCAGTTTCAAAGGCGGATTTTTCCCATAGTGTGTAACTCATTCAAGCTGATCCTGTGTAAGGCCTCTTTCACACTACCGTTTTTTTTTTCCGTTCTGCGGGCCGTTTTTTGCGGTCCATATACGGAACCATTCATTTCAATGGGTCCGCAAAAAAAAAAAAAAACGGAATGTACTCCGTATGTATTCTGTATCTCCGTTCCGTGCAGAGATAGAACATGTCCTATATTTGGCCGCAAATCACGTTCCATGGCTCCATTAAAGTCAATGGGTCCGCAAAAAAAAAAAAAATGCATACGGAAATGCATCCGTATCCGTTCCGTTTTTTGCGGAACCATCTATTTAAAAATGTTATGCCAAGCCCAATTTGTTCTATGTAATAACTGTATATGCCATACGGAAAAACAGAACCTAAACACAACGGAAACAAAAAAAACGGAACGGATCCGTGAGAAACGGACCGCAAAACTTTGAAATAGCCATACGGTAGTGTGAAAGAGGCCCAACACTGCAGATTTGCAGCACAAAAACCCATGAAGGCAAAACTGCAACTAAGGCCTCATGCACACAACCATTCAGTTTCTTCGGAACGGGCGCCCGGCAATATAAATGCCTATTCTTGTCCGCAAAGCGCAGATAAGAATAGGACAGGTTATATTTTTTTTTGCGGGGCCGCAGAATTGATCCACGGATGCAGGCAGCACACGGAGTGCTGTCCGCATCTTTTGCGGCCCCACTGAAGTGAATGGTTCCGCATCCGAGCCGCCAAAACTGCGGCTCGGATGCGGACCCAGACAACGGTCGTGTGCATGAGGCCTTAGTCACATGTCACCCCTAGGCTAGTATCAGACAAGCATGTTCACTTTAGGAAACACTCTGTATGAGAGCTTCATCTCCCGGCCTTATAAACAGAACCTCATGGCATTATAATGAGGTGTGCCCCTGCCCGACATCATCTGTAATGAACTGTACTGACATATGATGGGAGTTCAATCAATAAGTTATCTACCCCAGTATGTTCTGTCAGTGTTAGAGAGCTGAGCTTGTCTGTGCAGGTTGAGGCATGTTTGGACATGAGACACACAGTAGCTGTTAAGTCTGATTGATGAAAGCACTGGAAGTGACAGGATGGCAAATGCAGTACAGTGTCAGTCTACAAAGAAAGGGAGGGATCTGGGGCTTCGTTATATGCACTTCTGTGTTTAGTTGCAGTTTTGGGGAGGAGAAAATGTTCAAATGTTAGCTAACAGGGCCAAAGCTCAGACTCCTTCATAAATGGCTAATAACTTAGTAATAGCAAATTTACTGTATAAGGGTACCTTCACACTTGTGGCAGAGGATTCCGGCAGGCAGTTCCGTCGCCGTTACTGCCTGCCAGATCCGGCAATCCGGACGCAAACGGATGGCATTTGTTAGACGGATCCGGGTGCGGATCAGTCTGACAAATGCATTGAAATACCGGATCTGTCTCTCCGTATAAGTATGTTTCGCCCTATAAGACGCACTCCCCCCTCCCCCTTTAACATTGCTTACACGTTCGATATGATTACTGCAGTAAGCGGGGCCCGGTGTAATAGAATACAGTGACTGCACCGGGCCCTGCTGCCATTACAGCACCAGTTGCCAGCCCCCAGCCCCTGTTTTGGGAGTCATTCACTACACAGGGACATTGTTATGGGGGGTAATCTGTAGATGACACATAGCATAGATGCCCCCATAACAATGCCATCCACAGACCACCGTTCATTCAAAACTCACCAAAAGCACACCTTTTGGTTTAAAATATTTTTTATTTTCCTCCTTAAAAACTGCGTCTTATAGGACGAAAAAAAAGGTTTTTTTTTATTTATTTTTTTGCATTTTTAAAGGTCTGCACATGCAGACCAGAAAAATCGGATCCGTTTTGCCAGAACATTTAATGCCGGATCCGGCACGAATCCATTTCAATGGAAATTTGTGTTCAGGATTTGCTGCATGCTGCGATATTTTCTTCGGCCAAAAAAAAACGTAAGAGGGACTGAACTGATGCATCCTGAACGGATTGCTCTCCTTTCAGAATGCATTAGGATAAGACACCCGTTTATTTCCGGTACTGAGCTCCTGGGACGGAACTCAATACCGGAAAAGAAAAACACAAGTGTGAAAGTACACTAAAATGGTAACATCAGGCTTTTTCTTACCATCACATCAGTAATCAGGCTACATAGAGGGAACATAAACCATATTCAATGTAGGGTTGTTGCGGGTATCGAAATTTCGATACCCAATCGATACTTTTGTCCCGGTATCGATACGATACCGGGATTTCCGTTTTTTCGATACTGGGCTGCGCTTCTGCGCAGTCTAGTATCTCTGAACATGAGCGCGCTGCTATCGGCGCGCTCATGTTCTCTCTCAGCAGCACGGGGAGAAGGAAGCTGTCCTCCCTCCCCCTGTGCTGCTGCCGCTGCCACCAATGAGAAGAGAGGGGCGGCAATGAGAAGAGAGGGGCGGAGGAGGGGCGGCAATGAGAAGAGAGGGGGTGGAGGAGGGGCGGCAATGAGAAGAGAGGGGCGGAGGAGGGGCGGGCGCACTGCGCCACCAATGATAGGATTACTATCGGAACGATGGGAGGAGACATCAGCTTCACTAGTGGGCGTTCCTTTTCCCTGTGCTGCGATTGGACAGCGCTACAGCCAGGGAGAAGGAACGCCCACTAGTGAAGCTGATGTCTCCTCCCATCGCTCCGATAGTAATCAGCAGCATGTGGAGCAGGAGTGGAGACAGTAATGGGGCACTGCGGGCGAACGGAGCGGCGCCCAGGACTAAATGGTGAGTGCTGAGACATCGCTGGGCGCCGCTCTGTGTGGCCTAATAGTGAAAGTCTGGACTCATATACAGTAGTCAGTCTTTAACACATACAGGAGGCGGGTGCCGGCAGCAGAATCGCATTGCCGGCACCCTGCCCCTGACAGGGAGCTGCGATCAGCGGCAGTTAACTGCCGCTGATCTGCTAGTACCCGCCTCCTGTATAAAGGGGTAAAATCAATGGTGGTGCAGTGTGCCCCCCCCCCCCTCAATCCCCCCATCCCATTAAAATCATTGGTGGCACAGTGCGCCGGCCCCTCTCAACCCTCCAGTATTAAAATCATTGGTGGCAGTGGCCACAGGGACCTCTCCACTCCCCCTCATTGGTGGTGCAGTGGCAGCTTCTGATCGGAGCCCCAGCTGTGTAAGCCTGGGGCTCCGATCGGTTACCATGGCAGCCAGGACGCTACAGAAGCCCTGGTTGCCATGGTAACATCCCTGATGCTGTGTGCACAAAGCACAGAGCAGCAGGGACAGTGTGGAGTCCTATTCACCCTGATAGAGATCTATCAGGGTGAATAGGAAAAGGGATGAAAGATCCCAGGTTCTAGCCCCTAAGGGGGGAAATAGTTATTAAATAAAAAGTGGAAAAAAAAAAACCCACTAAAATATGAAGTATAAATCACCCCCAATTTCACATATAAAATATATAAATAAACATATTACATCGCCACGTCAGAAAAGTCCAAACTATTAAAATATAAAAAAAAAAATCTAGGTGGTGAATGCCGGAACAGAAAAAATAAAATAAAAACTGCGCGATTCGCCATTTTTAAAAATGAGGAATGCACGTGGGTTTTTTTGTTTATTTTTTTCGCGTGGTATCGAATGGTATCGAGTATCGCAATACTTTTTCATGGTATCGAAACCGAATCAAAAATTTGGTATCGCAACAACTCTAATTCAATGGAATACAATTTCTGAAATTCCTGGCATTTTCTAAATTCCTGTATATAAACATGCAATGCACTAAGCATTTAATAACTGGAAAAAACTTCACACACACTTAATAATTTAAGAAATCTATGGATTTGCCCTAAGAAAAAGTTAGAAAAGCTACAGCATTTATGTATGGTCCTGGATATGCAGAGAATCAAGTTAAAGTCTAAACGGGACTACAAGAAACATGTAAAAAGTGGAGCTGCTATACTCAGTGCTCACCTTAAGGCCTCATGCACACAGCCGTATTACAGCCCGCAAACAGTGGGTCTGCAATATGCGGGCACCGGCCGTGTGCTCCTCGCATCATGGATGCGGGCCCATTCGCTTGAATGGGTCCACAATCCGGAGCTGCGGAACAGAGTCACGGAACCACTACCGAGTGCTTCCATGGGGTTTCTCTCCACGCCTCAAAAAAAAAATTAAAAAATAGAACATAATTTTTTTGCGGTGCGGACAGATCCGTCCCGGCCACCTGCCCATGTATTGGGGACCGCAAATTGCGGTCCCTAATGCACGGAACAGCCACGTGCATGAGGACTAAAGGAGTTGTCTGGGATAGATAAATAAAAAATACACACCTTACACAGGTGCCTGCAGTCTGCCGCCACTATGGAAAGATTCATACCTGCGCCCCAGCGCTCTGCTCCTGTGTGCCGGCCCTCACATGTAAATATTCCTGTCTGCAGCTGCTTTACTTGCTCTCCACCATGATGTGCTCCACTGCAGCTAGTAACTGGCTTCAGTGGTGACATGCTCATAACAGACAGTTATTGGCTGCAGCGTAGCATGTGATCACACCTGTGACAGGAACGAATTAAACTAGCCACAGACCGGAAGCCAGCAAGTAGCACCACAGCGGTGGGGAGCAGGGATGATTCTTTCCATAGCGGAGTCTGACTGTGGGCACTTGTAAAAAGTTACTTATTCCTGACACCCTTAAAAGGTTTTACTGAGACTTTAATACTAATGAAATACCCGGAGCATAGGTCTTAAGTATCTGATAGTGGGGTCGGACAACTGGGACCCCAGCCGATTGAGAAGGCACCGACGAGTAATGCTGGGGCTCCGATCTGTTACCATGGCAGCCAGAACGCTATTGAAGCCCTGGCTGCCATAGTCAGCTCCATTGCTGCTGTGTGCACAAAGCACAGAGCAGCAGGGACAGTGTGAGGTCCTATTCACCCTGATAGAGATCTATCAGATCCCTACTGAATACTACAGTCCAGTATAGTATATCTTCCATGTACTTCATCATTTAGCTATAATATTCTGCCAACATTCAGTGCACCCTGCGCTGATGAATGGCAGGAAGTCTAAGGGTCCATTCACACGTCCGTAAGAGTTTTGCAGATCCGCAAAACACGGACAGCGGCAATGTGCGTTCCACATTTTAGGGACCGCACATTGCCCGCACTAATAGAATACACCTATTCTTGTCCACAATTGCGGACAAGAATAGGACATGTTTTTTTTTCGGGAACGGAAATGCGGACCCGGAAGTGCGGGTCCGCATTTCCGGATCCGGGCTGCACATCGTGCGGCCCCATAGAAATCAATGGGTCTGCAATTCCATTCTGCAAAATGCCGAACAGAATTGCGGACGTGTGAATGGGGCCTAAGGCATATTGGCACACAATAGATTTTCTCCAGGGTGCAGGTGCCCACAGAGAAGGCTCAGAGTGCCGCCTCTAGCACCTGTGCCATAGGTTCAACACCAATGATCTAGGCCAGGGATGCTCAACCTGCGGCCCTCCAGGTGTTGTAAAACTACAACTCACACCATGCCCTGCTGAAGGCCGATAGCTGTAGGCTGTTCAGGCATGCTGGGAGTTGGAAGTTTTGCAACAGCTGGAGGGCCTCAGGTTGAGCATGCCTGATCTAGGCCATGTACCATGTGACCGATAAACATGATTAGGGATGAGTGACTTTCATATTTTGAAGTTCATGTGCGGGTTCGTGTTGTGGTATTTACTAAATTGCGTTATGGATTCCGTTACCACGGACCATAACGCAATTCTATGACAGAATGCATAACGGAATGACCTTTAGAGGCGTTCCGTTATGCATTCCATCATAGAATTGCGTTATGGTCCGTGGTAACGGAATCCAAAACGCAATTCAGTAAATACTACAACAGACTTCAAAATTTGAAATTCGCTCATCCCTAAACGTGATGTCACATGGCCTAGGCCAGGGATCAGGAACCTTCGGCACTCGAGCTGCTGTTAAACTACAATTCTCACGTACAGTTGGATCAGCACTCACTTTTTGATGCCAATAAATCTTCGCTTTATTGCAATAAAGCGAATACAGACAAAAGGTGACGAGTTTAGGATAAGGAACCTTGTTTGAAAAAGGCTGTTTACCCGACAAGCGTCACATTTGCCTGTATTCTGTTTATTGCAATAAAGTGAAGATTTGTTAGCATCAAAAAGGGAGTGCAGATCCACTTCTACTTGAATGAATGGGCCTGCAACCCAGGATACGGGCACCACCACCTTCTTCCAGAGAGTCAACTGATTATTTCTACAAACTACAATTCTCAGAATGCTCCATTCATTTCTATGGGAGCTTGGAGAAAAGCAGAGTAAGTATGCATGCTGGGAGTTGTAGTTTCACAACAGCTGGTGTGCTAGAGGGTGCCTACTAGGGATGAGCGAATCGACTTCGGATGAAACATCCGAAGTCAATTCGCATAAAACTTTGTTCTAATACTGTACGGTATTAGAATGCATTGGCTCCGATGAGCCGAAGTTATTGCTTCGCGAGACTTTGGGTAATAACTTCATAAATTAATTTGTACTGTAAAAAAAAAACAAAAAAAAAAAAAAACAACACACACCACTTCCCAAACTCAGGTTCGGTTCCAAGGTACCATTTGTTCGGGGAATGGTTTTCTACAGTACAAATTACGAAGCAATAACATCGGCTCATTGGAGCCAATACATTCTAATACTGTACGGAGCACATGTTTCATCCGAAGTCGATTCGCTCATCCCTATCGCCTACCCATGGCCTGGCCCTAGGCTAAGCTGCTGCAGCTACTGTTGAGCACCACTGGCTTCTCTAACAGCTGATCAGCAGGGGTCCCAGGTGTTGGACCCCCACCGATCAGATCCTGATCGGTCCCAGGTGTTGAACCAATCTGGGGAAAACCCCTTTAAAGGGAACACGTCATCCACTCTACACCACATGCAAATAATGCATTTTACATAAGCTACATCCACAGCATAATACAGTACCAGCTAAGTAGATATATTGAGCAGGGGAAAGTAGGGCCAGACCAAGACCGGAGATGTGTGCTGTAGACAACCTTCTGTAAAAGCATGGCTATAGCCATCTCCCTACATCCATGTGCCATCTGCACAGTACCATATGGGTGCACATACAGCAGCCATGGCTTGGTCATAAGGAAGCATACGGTTATGGCTACACAGTGATCCGGTACATAACAAGTGTCACGCACGCCACAGAAATGAATGAAAACCAAAATTCTTGCAATTCTAAAGTTGTGGCACACGTGCAAGTCACCCTGCGACCCCATTCCTTTCTATGGCTGCCCTGTTGTGTAGTCGCACCCTAAGGGTACATGCATAGTGTGCAGATATTCTGCGGTCTAATACCCCACAGGGAAGCAGATGCGATTTAGAAGCTCTCATCTACACGTTGCAGAAAAAATAAATAAATACATCAGCTGTTTGCACGGATTTTCAGGGGAGATTTGAATTAAGTCCAGAGCAAAAACCTCCTGAAAATCCACATACATGGCCATGAAGTGCCATAAATAATAAGCGTGCATGATGTCCAAGTGAATATGGGAAGCGCCGTATACACAACAATACCCATCATTTAGAATACAGGCTCCCACAAACAGCAGCCTGTGTTCTGCTGAGGACTGGAGAAACCTGGAGGTAAGCGCTGTAGGTGGAGGCCATTCACACGGGCAGATGGCCGAGCACACATTCCAGTTCCTGTTTGTGAGCACATTACAGGGCGGCAGCAGCAGGCACGGTTCATGTGCTCCTCTCCCCGGGCACGCCGCCCCAGATGCAGACGTGACTGGCAGCTTCCCCTCACGTACACGACAGCGGTACCGAACCAGGCCGCCCCTCCCCCACACACAGGTAAATACAGCCGCACGATAACCTGCAAGTATACACACACTGTCCCCAGGCCAGGACGACGCTCACTGCAAGCCGCCCGCCACCTCCTCACAACGAGCCGCTGCACAATCCTCAGGAAGAACGGCCGGAGACCAGAAGGTGCAGGCTCATAAGCTGTCTGCCAGAGGGAGGGGACCGCCGCCACCAGGCTCCTCCCCCTTTGCTCATTTCGCCCCGCCCGCCTATCTTCAAACCCGAGTACTGCGAGGCTTTCCTCACTGCCTCCTCCTCGGGGAGGTAATGCAGAACAGGAGTCTATTCGCCAGCCAAAAAATCCGTCACCTCAGTCAGCCTCTGGACCAGAGCAATGACGCATGCGCGCGCGGGAGGGGGGAAAGCAGAGCCCCGTGGTAAGCGGGAGCAAACAGCAGCGACAGGTGGGCAGATGTGAGGGCTGGAGGAAGCGCTGGTGCTGTGCGTGCAGCCCCACTGCCGGAGCACAGGTACCCCCCTCCTCAGGGGGGAGAAGCAATACCCATGAAAGAATGTCATAAAATGACCCTCATGTATCAAACCTCACAAAAGTCACGGTAGATCATGGTACTATGGCTCAGTCATGTCCTAATGTGACCCGAGTATGTCCTAAGGGAGACCCTGTCTGGAACCTGACCCTAACCTAGGCGCCCCGACCTTAGACAGGGTCAGATTCTGGACAGGGTCATGCTTATCAGTGTGACTGGACAGGATTTAGGGACATAGCGGCCACCAGATAGGGCACACTAGGGTCACCTTAGGACACGCCTTGTAAACTTTTCATCTGTCCCATGTCCTAGGAATACCTGTGGACCACCATATTGGACATTTAACCACAACACAATTTTTTTTGGTGTGTTACCACCAGGGGTTGGATGCCCCCGCGCACCCTTTTTGTCATAGTACGGTTACTCACAGTATACCCGCAGGAGGGTCTGTTTATGACAAGGGTGCATTCACACAACCGTATGTATTTTGTGTTCCGTAAAACGCGGATCTGCATAAAATACAGGTGGTCGGTGTTGCATGGGCACTGGAGAAAATGCAGGTTTTCCAGGAGACATGGAAGCTACATATGTGCCATCAGCAGGAATACAGACCCAGCCATGTACCACCTTTGCCCCCGGCTGCTGCTATCACGCTGTTTCAAGCAACACCTCAGCGTAAGCAGGCAGACGTCACATGATAACCAGGGTGCTGAAAGTAGGACTAGTTTATATCAGGTAAATTTCAAGCAATTACAAATTTTGGAAGTCCATAAAGATTTAAATTTTTTCAGCATTTTTCTGTTTTTTGGTCACAATTTTTGGTGCAAAAACACCAGCTCCAAATGTTAGCTGAATGTCTATGGGAAACATAAAACACAGGAAACACAATCATTTTTATGTTCCATCAGGGGCGTTGCTAGGGTCTCAAAAGATTCGGGGCCCGTGGGCCAATGCATATGTGTTAAATTTTCGATCCAAATCCCCTGGTCCCAATGCTAAAGACAAATCTGGATGGACAAATACAGTACAATACAGTATCACATAAATGCAATAATGTCTCCTCTAATGTAGACATTCTTTTTCCTCATATTCTCCATTCAGACCAGACCACCATGATGAATTCTTTCAGCTATTCCTCATCTCTGCAGATTTTGCAGTGGTTTTTGTCAGCATCTGTGGCGAAACCAACCTCGCCACTGGGTTTCGGAGGGGCCTGGCTACCAGCCTCTTGCCTCAAGGTTATGGCCCATACTAACTTTAAAGGAGCAGACAGACCGGCCGCACAGCTTAAATCTGTCTTTGCAATTGTATTTTGTTATGTGAGGGTACCCAGATAGCTAATTTTATTGTATTTGTGTATTCTGAGTGCCATTCACCTAATGATATGCACTCAGATTTGAGCTATCTGGGAATATGTTAAATGTCTGTGTTTGCTGTGGGGGTGTGACATTGTGTGTTTGGGTGGTGATTTCTGTCCTGTTGTCCCCACATGTGTATTGGCGATTTCCCTTTGTCTTGAGAGATAATTGGATTACTCCTCGGGTGTCTCCAGGGCAGAGAGGAGGAAACCATGATGCATTGTGGGGATGTATTGTGTCTGTGTATCCTGAGTGCTACGTATCTGTCCTGTGTCACAGTCTTCCTTCTGGTCCCCTAGGGGCGTGTCCACCAGATGGGGACCTGCATAAATACGGGCGGGTAGCCCTCAATAAAGTGTTCCTGTTTTACCCTTTATCATGTTGAGGCTGATGTTTGGGTAACTGATCGACGCTGGGGATTGCTATACGCTGGGAGATTTGCTATACTCCCCTGGCTATAACTACTAGCTCTTTTCAGAGCTGTTCCTGCTCTCTGGTTTTAGGAGAGGTTCACCCACTGGAGCCTTGTCGTAGGTCCAGGGTGGGTAGGAGACGGTGAGACCTCAACCAAGCTTCGGCGGTTCGTGGGGTCTGCAGTGCGTACGGTGTCAAGTGTAGTGCTTCGAGTCCTCGGAAAGCACTAGGAGCAACTATCAACGGAGGTACCCGGTCGGGATGCTAGGAGATCCGTTACATTTGGTGGCAGGCAATGGGATGGCGTCCTAGTGTGAGGAGAAGCAGCTCAGAGACACCGTTCGTGGATTTACTAAATTGAGGGCAACGCTAGTATCCGTACAGCGCCCCTGGCTACAGCAGGATGGAATCGTCTAGTCTTCGGACAGCGTTCTATGACGAGGAGGAGGAGGCAGCCGCAGACTACAGGGATGCAGACAGAAATGAAGTCTGGTATGATGCCCTGGAAAATGCCCAGCGGCGGCGAGGTGAGAGTCTCCTCAGTTATGAGCAGCGGCTACAGAAGCGTGTGGCGATGCGGATGGGTCTCTTGGGAGAGCAGCCCCTGGATGACTGGGTAACAGAGCTCCAGAACCTGGTATGTAAGGAGCTTTGGCTAGAGGACGCTTACCAGGCCCTAAGGTGGCATGTCATTCAACATTCCCCCTGGATGGCTGAGCACGACAGACCTGAGGGTGAGGAGTTTGATGGACCGGGGTTACTATGGGATGCCTTGGAGGCGGACATTGATCTTGGCAGCACGGAGGAGTCTAAGTTTTGGAATATCTACGACTACCGGATGGGCATGCATGTTTATGCTGACGGAAGGGAGGTGAGCAAAGACATGACCCACCTGGTAACAAGGGAGTAAGAGCTGGAGCAGACCTACCAACACCTGCTCAGCTCCATTCATCCCCAACCTACTCGACAAGCAGAGCCAGATCTGCCCTCCTGCAACTGGGAAGACTTGCCGGCGATACCCCCTGCCTCCCTACCAACTCCCAAAGTAGGGAACTTCATCGACTGGTTCTGGGAAGACCTCCCGATGGCAGGTGGAGATGGAACAGAGGTCTCTCCACCGGCCCTACAGAGATGCTGGACGGCCGGTTCAGATCCCCCACCAACCCTGCAGGAATGCCAGGAGGAGGAGGTAAGCGATTTCTCCTCTCCACAGCCGATCTGCAACAAGGTCCTGGGGATAGGATTCCCTGACCACATCCCAGCAGAAGAGCTGGCATCTGGGCAGATCGCAGTCAGCCTCTGCCCTCCCCTATCCTCTTCTCCAGAGCCTGACTCCCCACAGGCTACCCCAGCGGAAGATCTGGCATCTGGGCAGAGCGCAGTTGGCCTCTGCCCTCCCCTATCCTCTTATCCAGAGCCTGACTCCCCACAGGCTACCCCAGCAGAAGAGCTGGCATCTGGGCAGAGCGCAGTCAGCCTCTGCCCTCCCCTATCCTCTTCTCCAGAGCCGGACATCCCACAGGCTACCCCAGCGGAAGAGCTGGCATCTGGGCAGAGCGCAGTTGGCCTCTGCCCTCCTCTATCCTCTTATCCAGAGCCTGACTCCCCACAGGCTACCCCAGCAGAAGAGCTGGCATATGGGCAGAGCGCAGTCAGCCTCTGCCCTCCTCTATCCTCTTATCCAGAGCCTGACTCCCCACAGGCTACCCCAGCAGAAGAGCTGGCATCTGGGCAGAGCGCAGTCAGCCTCTGCCCTCCCCTATCCTCTTCTCCAGAGCCGGACATCCCAAAGGATACCCCAGCGGAAGAGCTGGCATCTGGGCAGAGCGCAGTTGGCCTCTGCCCTCCCATATCCTCTTCTCCAGAGGCTGACTTTCCACAGGCTACCCCAGCGGAACCGCTGGCATCTGGGCAGAGCGCAGTCGGCCTCTGCCCTCCCTATCCTCTTCTCCAGAGCCGGACTTCCCACAGGCTACCCCAGCGGAAGAGCTGGCATCGGGGCAGAGCGCAGTCGGCCTCTGCCCACCAAGTACCTACAGCTCCAAGCTAGAGAGCAACAAGGAAGCAAGGAGTAGCAGATGCCCCCTCAACAGCTGGGGACATACAGAACAGAGCCAGGCCCCAAAATTCAACAGGTCCAGTATTGGGTTGTGGGTGGACTGCCAGACTAACTCAGATACCGACCGGCATGAGGTCAGGTATCTGGTTAGTCTTCCCTGGGAGGGGGAGATGTGTGGTGAAACCAACCTCGCCACTGGGTTTCGGAGGGGCCTGGCTACCAGCCTCTTGCCTCAGGATTATGGCCCATACTAATTTTAAAGGAGCAGACAGACCGGCCGCACAGCTTAAATCTGTCTTTGCAATTGTATTTTGTTATGTGAGGGTACCCAGATAGCTAATTTTATTGTATTTGTGTATTCTGAGTGCCATTCACCTAATGATATGCACCCAGACTTGAGCTATCTGGGAATATGTTAAATGTCTGTGTTTGCTGTGGGGGTGTGACATTGTGTGTTTGGGTGGTGATTTCTGTCCTGTTGTCCCCACATGTGTATTGGCGATTTCCCTTTGTCTTGAGAGAGAATTGGATTACTCCTCGGGTGTCTCCAGGGCAGAGAGGAGGAAACCATGATGCATTGTGGGGATGTATTGTGTCTGTGTATCCTGCGGTGCTGCATATATGTCATGTGTCACAGTCTTCATTCTGGTCCCCTAGGGGCGTGTCCACCAGATGGGGACCTGCATAAATACGGGCGGGTAGCCCTCAATAAAGTGTTCCTGTTTTACCCTTTATCATGTTGAGGCTGATGTTTGGGTAACTGATCGGGGATTGCTATACGCTGGGAGATTTGCTATACTCCCCTGGCTATAACTACTAGCTCTTTTAAGAGCTGTTCCTGCTCTCTGGTTTTAGGAGAGGTTCACCCACTGGAGCCTGGAGCCTTGTCGTAGGTCCAGGGTGGGTAGGAGACAGTGAGACCTCAACCAAGCTTCGGCGGTTCGTGGGGTCTGCAGTGCGTACGGTGTCAAGTGGAGTGCTTGGAGTCCTCGGAAAGCACTAGGAGCATCCATCAACGGAGGTACCCGGTCGGGGTGCTAGGAGATCCGTTACAGCATCCAATCCGCAATTTTTGCAGTTTGGATGCGGACCTATTCACTTCAGTGAGGCCTCAAAACACGTGGCAGCCACAAAAAATAGAACTTCTCCTATTCTTTTCTGTTTTGCAGACAAGGATAGCATAGTTCTACAAAGAGCAGGAGGTTCCGTTCCGCATTTTGCACACGACCAGTATCCGTGTTTTGTGGATTCGCAAATTGCAGACTGCAAAAATGGCAACAGCCGTGTGCATGAGCCCTAACTGAAAAGAAACATGTCAGTCATTTTGTGGAGAGGGCGGGGGCAGGGAGCAGCATCCGACTCCTCTCTCTAGCAGCGGTGGAGTGCACTGTGGGCTTTAGCAGATCAGTGCTATAAAAGTAATGAATGCCAAGACAGCAGTGACAGACCGCTAAAATCAGTCACTACACTATGCTGCCCTCAGTGAGGACAGCATAGTGCAGCTGAGAAGTTCCCTCTAGGGCTCAACACGACCGTATGTATTTTGTGGTCTGCAAAACACTGATCCGCAAAAAAAAAACGGATGACATCCATGTTGCATCTGTTTGTTTTTTTGCGGATCCATTGTAGCAATGCCTGTCCTTGTCTGCAAAACGCACAAGAATAGTTCTATTTTTTTGTGGAACGGACATGGAATGCACATGGAGTTATTTCCATTTTTTTGCAGCCCCATTGAAATTAATGGTTCTGCAAAAAAAAAATAATGGAATGGACAAAAAATATATTTGTGTATATGAGCCCTTAAAGGGAACCTGTCACCTGCAAAACGCATATTAAACCGACCACAGTACCTTACAGTATCCCCCAGTGTGTTGCTAATCATGTTTTTCTTTCCTTTTTGTGTTTCTTCATACTTGTTAAAAACGCTGTTTTAATGTCGGTTGGCGCTATCTCCGAGTCAGGCTTGAAGTCAAGGGGGCAGCGGCCTCCTTGCTTCAAATAAAGCTAATATGAAGGGTTTTGGAACCGCGCTGCTCTGGACCAAGTCTCCCGATAAACGTGGATGGCAGAGGATGAGCCCCTTTCTCCCAACACCCAAAGGATCCAATCTTCAAAAGATCTCCTCCTCTAAGGGTTTAAATGGGATAGGCAGAATAGTGAAGCACCCTTTGCATTTTTTTCTTAAAAGGTTTTATTATACTCACAAGAGTTGGTAGACAAAAAGCATATAATACAAGATATCAGAACGTCAGGTTCCTGCCCGACCCGGGTTTCGCTGTCTCGCTTCCTCAGGGGCATCTGCTGTGCATGCTTGCACTCCGGCCCTTAAATAGCCCAGCTGCTCTTAATCAGTTAACCAGTAAGGTTCCGGAACATGCAGCAGTTACTAAAACAGTTGTACATCTCACATACTTAATTTGTCATTGTTGTTCCTTTATGCTTTCACAAACACATTAGATATAAAAATAAGGAAGGTTCCTTCCTCCTTTATGAGAGTCATAAATTCATACATAAAACATATAAAACATTAATAAAATAAAAATAGGGGATCAGTTCCCCCTATTATAAATTAAACAAACCACATTTCTATCCTTATGTTGCCGCACCATTGCATATTAAATTGCAGCCTAATTCGCATTATAACATCATATAACCAAAATCTACATTACCGTTCCTAGTATCCACCCACTCCTAGTGCATAATGTCAGTATCCCCCGCCCATTCTTACTAGCGTCATCCAGGTATCCCTTGCCCCACCTCCCTCCTCTGTCATAATATCATGTGGCAGCACCGCCCAATAGAACGGTCCGAATATCATGACGTCACTCACAGGTCCTTGAGAAACCAAATAAAGGAGGACAGATGCCGACATGGGTACAGACAGGCTACTGGAGCATGTATTGAATGTATAACTGTCCCCTAAACTGCCTATTCCTGAATCTTATATCCACCAATCTCCACCTAATTCCTCCTATAGCGCAATACGGGTATCCTCGACCCCGCCTCCCTCCCCCGGCGTGCGTCTATTGGGGCATCATCGCTCCACCCCCACGACGTCACCCACAGGTCCTTAGGAGGCGCGGTGGTGGAGAGCCAGATCACGCCACTAGGCGCAAGTTACAGTATACAAGGTTTCAAATCAAATTCAATATTGAGCCCTCCTGGTTGTAGGGTCCCTAATTGATAGATCCACTCCACCTCTTTCTTATTAATCTGTGCCAAAGCATCCCCTCCTCGCCAGTGATGCTTAACACTTTCTACTCCCACAAATGTTAAACCTCGCGGATTTTTTTCATGCTTTAATTTAAAATGTGCTGATACACTGTGGGTCATCAGGCCTTTTTTTATATTACGTAGATGTTCCTGTATTCTGACTTTCAGTTTCCTGACCGTCCTGCCCACGTACTGGAGCCCACAAGGGCACTCCAGCACGTATACCATACCCTCTTTTTCACAGGAGCAATCACCTCTTATACGGAAATCAGCCCCATTCTTTTTTGATGTTATAAAATTGGTGTATCTCTGCCGTTCTTTCGAATTCCGGTTCTTACATCCTGCGCAAAATCCGCACCAGGTGAATTTTCCTCCATTTTTCTGGGTCTTAATATTTATTGGGGGGATGGCACTATGCACAAGTTTTGTTCTAATGCTTGCTGCTTTTTTAAATATAAAGGAGGGATTCTTTGGTATCGTTTTTCCTAGTATCGGGTCATTCTTTAGAATAGCCCAATTCTTTTTTACCATTTTCTTAATGTTGTCGGACATGGAGCAAAATTTGGTTACAAAGGAGAATCTATAGTCCCTATCCACCTTTTTGTTAATCTCTATAGTTAGTTCCTTTCCTCCCACTTTTTCTAACTCCACACTCTGTATACACTCATCCAGAACAGCCTCATTATAACCTCTCTCCAAAAACCTATCTTTTAGTACCCCGCATTGTGTCCTATAGTCGCTCATCACTGTACAGTTACGGGCCATCCTCTTAAACTGACCTTTCGGTATGTTCTTGAGCCATGGGCCGTAATGGCAGCTCTTGGTATCAATGTAGGAGTTCACATCTGTTTCCTTAAAATAGGACTTGGTCATGTAACGGCCATCTTCTATCCGTATGCACAGGTCTAGAAAGTTAACACTCTCATTACTGATATCCCCCACAAATCGTAGGTTCCAGTCATTATTGTTCAGTTGGTCAATGAACAACTCGAGTCCCTCTCTTCCTCCTTCCCACACTAGGAGACAGTCATCGATGTACCTCCTCCAGAAGGTCAGTTTGCCTCCTGCGGTGTCCGCTCCTAGTGTGGGAAGGATGGCACTCTCCTCCCATGCACCCATAAAAATATTTGCAAAACTGGGGGCGAATTTCGCCCCCATCGCAGTACCAATGCACTGTACGTAATATGAGTCCCTGAACCAAAAATAGTTATGATCGAGGCAATAACTGAGGCATCCTAAAATAAAATCTCTCTGTGGATCCCCTATTCTTTCATCATTCCTAATCCTACTTTCTACCGCCTCCATCCCTAATTTTTTTGGGATGACAGTGTACAGGGATGCCACGTCAATTGTGGCCATCCATGTATTCTCAGTTGGGGGACTAAGGCCTTCAATAAGATCTAACACGGATCCAGTGTCCTTTAAATGCGAGGGGTTTTGCAACACGTATCCTTGCAGATAAAAGTCAATGTATTCCGTGACCCTGCACGTCAACGAGTTAAGCCCCGAAACAATTGGCCTCCCCGGAGGATCTGTTGGATTTTTATGTACTTTGGGCAGATGGTAAATCACCGTTACTAGCGGGAATGGGATGGAAAGGTATTCATATTCTTTTTTATTCAATATCCCTTTTTTAAAACCCTCTGATAGAATGTTGTAATGAACAAAGGTTGTTGTAATGAACAAAGAAAAATATGAAGCCGAAATGGCAAGATTAGTATCAGATACAACAACATACAAAAAATTGAAAAGTAACCCCACCCAGGAGTATAAATTGACTCTGGATAACATTCTATCAGAGGGTTTTAAAAAAGGGATATTGAATAAAAAAGAATATGAATACCTTTCCATCCCATTCCCGCTAGTACCGGTGATTTACCATCTGCCCAAAGTACATAAAAATCCAACAGATCCTCCGGGGAGGCCAATTGTTTCGGGGCTTAACTCGTTGACGTGCAGGGTCACGGAATACATTGACTTTTATCTGCAAGGATACGTGTTGCAAAACCCCTCGCATTTAAAGGACACTGGATCCGTGTTAGATCTTATTGAAGGCCTTAGTCCCCCAACTGAGAATACATGGATGGCCACAATTGACGTGGCATCCCTGTACACTGTCATCCCAAAAAAATTAGGGATGGAGGCGGTAGAAAGTAGGATTAGGAATGATGAAAGAATAGGGGATCCACAGAGAGATTTTATTTTAGGATGCCTCAGTTATTGCCTCGATCATAACTATTTTTGGTTCAGGGACTCATATTACGTACAGTGCATTGGTACTGCGATGGGGGCGAAATTCGCCCCCAGTTTTGCAAATATTTTTATGGGTGCATGGGAGGAGAGTGCCATCCTTCCCACACTAGGAGCGGACACCGCAGGAGGCAAACTGACCTTCTGGAGGAGGTACATCGATGACTGTCTCCTAGTGTGGGAAGGAGGAAGAGAGGGACTCGAGTTGTTCATTGACCAACTGAACAATAATGACTGGAACCTACGATTTGTGGGGGATATCAGTAATGAGAGTGTTAACTTTCTAGACCTGTGCATACGGATAGAAGATGGCCGTTACATGACCAAGTCCTATTTTAAGGAAACAGATGTGAACTCCTACATTGATACCAAGAGCTGCCATTACGGCCCATGGCTCAAGAACATACCGAAAGGTCAGTTTAAGAGGATGGCCCGTAACTGTACAGTGATGAGCGACTATAGGACACAATGCGGGGTACTAAAAGATAGGTTTTTGGAGAGAGGTTATAATGAGGCTGTTCTGGATGAGTGTATACAGAGTGTGGAGTTAGAAAAAGTGGGAGGAAAGGAACTAACTATAGAGATTAACAAAAAGGTGGATAGGGACTATAGATTCTCCTTTGTAACCAAATTTTGCTCCATGTCCGACAACATTAAGAAAATGGTAAAAAAGAATTGGGCTATTCTAAAGAATGACCCGATACTAGGAAAAACGATACCAAAGAATCCCTCCTTTATATTTAAAAAAGCAGCAAGCATTAGAACAAAACTTGTGCATAGTGCCATCCCCCCAATAAATATTAAGACCCAGAAAAATGGAGGAAAATTCACCTGGTGCGGATTTTGCGCAGGATGTAAGAACCGGAATTCGAAAGAACGGCAGAGATACACCAATTTTATAACATCAAAAAAGAATGGGGCTGATTTCCGTATAAGAGGTGATTGCTCCTGTGAAAAAGAGGGTATGGTATACGTGCTGGAGTGCCCTTGTGGGCTCCAGTACGTGGGCAGGACGGTCAGGAAACTGAAAGTCAGAATACAGGAACATCTACGTAATATAAAAAAAGGCCTGATGACCCACAGTGTATCAGCACATTTTAAATTAAAGCATGAAAAAAATCCGCGAGGTTTAACATTTGTGGGAGTAGAAAGTGTTAAGCATCACTGGCGAGGAGGGGATGCTTTGGCACAGATTAATAAGAAAGAGGTGGAGTGGATCTATCAATTAGGGACCCTACAACCAGGAGGGCTCAATATTGAATTTGATTTGAAACCTTGTATACTGTAACTTGCGCCTAGTGGCGTGATCTGGCTCTCCACCACCGCGCCTCCTAAGGACCTGTGGGTGACGTCGTGGGGGTGGAGCGATGATGCCCCAATAGACGCACGCCGGGGGAGGGAGGCGGGGTCGAGGATACCCGTATTGCGCTATAGGAGGAATTAGGTGGAGATTGGTGGATATAAGATTCAGGAATAGGCAGTTTAGGGGACAGTTATACATTCAATACATGCTCCAGTAGCCTGTCTGTACCCATGTCGGCATCTGTCCTCCTTTATTTGGTTTCTCAAGGACCTGTGAGTGACGTCATGATATTCGGACCGTTCTATTGGGCGGTGCTGCCACATGATATTATGACAGAGGAGGGAGGTGGGGCAAGGGATACCTGGATGACGCTAGTAAGAATGGGCGGGGGATACTGACATTATGCACTAGGAGTGGGTGGATACTAGGAACGGTAATGTAGATTTTGGTTATATGATGTTATAATGCGAATTAGGCTGCAATTTAATATGCAATGGTGCGGCAACATAAGGATAGAAATGTGGTTTGTTTAATTTATAATAGAGGGAACTGATCCCCTATTTTTATTTTATTAATGTTTTATATGTTTTATGTATGAATTTATGACTCTCATAAAGGAGGAAGGAACCTTCCTTATTTTTATATCTAATGTGTTTGTGAAAGCATAAAGGAACAACAATGACAAATTAAGTATGTGAGATGTACAACTGTTTTAGTAACTGCTGCATGTTCCGGAACCTTACTGGTTAACTGATTAAGAGCAGCTGGGCTATTTAAGGGCCGGAGTGCAAGCATGCACAGCAGATGCCCCTGAGGAAGCGAGACAGCGAAACCCGGGTCGGGCAGGAACCTGACGTTCTGATATCTTGTATTATATGCTTTTTGTCTACCAACTCTTGTGAGTATAATAAAACCTTTTAAGAAAAAATTGCAAAGGGTGCTTCACTATTCTGCCTATCCCATTTAAACCCTTAGAGGAGGAGATCTTTTGAAGATTGGATCCTTTGGGTGTTGGGAGAAAGGGGCTCATCCTCTGCCATCCACGTTTATCGGGAGACTTGGTCCAGAGCAGCGCGGTTCCAAAACCCTTCATATTGTATTCACCAGTGTGTATGACCTACCACACTACTCCGGGACCAGCAGCAGCGCAAGTAATTTGTCGGTGTTGGGACACAGGACTGACTTTTCATTTTGCTTTTTTACCTTCAAATAAAGCTAAGCCCGTCCCTTACCTCTCCTCTCTACAATTAGATGGACATGCTGCCGTGAAGCCGGGATCGCGCTCTTCTAGCGCATGCGCGGTACGCTGCCTGTTACAGCGCATTCCTCACTCACCCGCCTGCATTTTGCTGACTGCGGATGCACCAGACAGTTCGATCGCGCGCGCGCCCGGCCGTCACGCTGTAACAGGCAGCGTACCGCGCATGCGCTAGAAGAGCGTGATCACGGCAGCATGTCCATCTAATTGTAGAGGAGGGGTAAGAGGCGGGCTTAGCTTTACTTGAAGCAAAGAGGCCGCTGCCCCCTTGACTTCAAGCCTGACTCGGAGACAGCGCCAACCGACATTAAAACAGCGTTTTTAACGAGTATGAAGGTGCAGCACTCTGTATGTCTAAAAGGATCCTAAGGGTACTTCCACAAGTCACAGATTTTGCAGTGAAATCTGCATAACCTGACGTGATTTAAAAACCGCAAGAGTATGGCCTCTTTCACATGGGCGTCATGTTTTTGACCCGGATAAGATGCGGGTGCGTCACGGGAAAATGTGCGATTTTTCCGCGCGAGTGCAAAACATTGTAATGCGTTTTGCATGCACGTGAGAAAAATCGGCATGTTTGGTACCCAAACCCGAACTTCTTCACACAAGTTTGGGTTAGATGCTGTGTAGATTGTATTATTTTCCCTTATAACATGGTTATAAGGGAAAATAATAGCATTTTTAATACAGAATGCTAAGTAAATTAGCGATGGAGGGGTTAAAAAAAACAACAACATTTAACTCACCTTAATCCACTTGCTCGCGCAGCCGGCTTCTCTTCTGTCTTCTTCTTTGAGGAATAGGACCTTTAATGACGTCACTGCGCTCATCACATGGTCAATCACATGATACATCACCATGGTGATGGATCATGTGACGGACCATGTGATGAGCGTAGTTACATCACCACAGGTCCTTTCCCTTTGCACAGCAAAGATGAAGACAGAAGAGAACTCGGGCTGCGCGAACAAGTGGATTAAGGTGAGTTAAATTATTATTATTATTTTTTTAACCCCTCCAGCCCTATTGTACTAAGCATTCTGTATTAAGAATGCTTTTATTTTCCCTTATAACCATGTTATAAGGGAAAATAATAAAGATCGGGTCCCCATCACGATCGTCTCCTAGCAACCGTGCGTGAAAATCGCACCGCATCCGCACTTGCTTGCGGGTGCTTGCGATTTTCACGCAGTCCCATTCACTTCTATGGGGCCTGCGTTGCGTGAAAAACGCACAACATAGAACATGCTGCGATTTTCACGCAACGCACAAGTGATACGTGAAAATCACCGCTAATGTGCACAGCCCCATAGAAATGAATGGGCCCGGATTCAGTGCGGGTGCAATGCGTTCACCTCACGCATTGCACCCGCGCGGAAATCTCGCCCGTGTGAAAAAATCTCGCCCGTTTTTTTACACTGCAGTGGATGAGATTTTGTGGAATTGAATCCACTTTTGGTGATACTTTAATACACTATGCACCTACAAGGAATTTGTCACGGGGTTCCGAAGGTGCACTTGGTCCATCATTTCCCGCAGACCTGTTGCTTAGCTTTGGGAATGAGGATCTGTGCTTGACCTCATTCCCAGTGCGGCTTTGCTGGCTGGGTGGCTCCCTGCTCCTAGTCTGCCTTGAGCACCGAGCTGATCACTCGGTGCTCGACTGGTTGGTCTGTCGGTCATGTGACGCTGGCCACGTCACATGACCCTCACTCCCCACTATAAATACAAGCAGCCTGCTGGTCACAGGTTGCCTGTTAATTTCTAGGTTCCTTGCTATTTGTTGGACTACTGAATACTTACCTGATCCTGTTCCCTGACGATCCTTTGCCTGCTCCTCCTGTACTGCGCATCCATCCTGGTATTGTGACCTCGGCTCCCACCTGACTACTCTCTTAGGACTCCTCTTGTACTTTGCTACTCTCCTGGTATTTGACCCCGGCTTCTCCTGACCATTCTTTGCTTAATCCGTTGTACTGCGTAGCTCTCTTGGTTCTGACCCGGTCCGTTCATGTTCCGTATTTTGTCTTGTCTGTCTTCCCTGCACATATCCTAAGTTAGGGACTGCCGTCCAGTTGTCCCCTGTCATCAGGACTCGTGAGGCAAGTAGGCAGGGCCAGGGGTGAGGGTGGAGCGCAGTGGTCACTACCCTTCCCCCTGTGTGTGTGTGGACATGACCGTTACAGAATTCTGATGTAAAATCCATTTAAAATAATCCTGTGTGAATGTACTCTAAGGCTGCATTCACATGAGTGAAAAATGGACACGTGACAGACATTCTTATTTAGCAGCCGTCACACTTCCATTTTAAGAACAACGGTAGCCTATGGGGTTATTCACACAGCAGTTTTTTTTACGACCAGTGAATAATGGACATAAAAAAATAGAACATGTTCTATTTTGTCAATTTTCACGGACCGATAGCCACACAGCCCCTATGTTAAAAACGGACTATTTTGCCATTTTTAACTAACCTAAGTATACAGTCCAACGTACAAACCACCACAACAGCATAATCGTGGGCAAACACAATGTGGACATCCATGTGCAGTTTTCACATTAAGGCCTCTTACCGTATGGCTATTTCAGTGTTTTGCGATCCGTTTTTCAGTTTTTTTGTTTCCGTTGTGTTTCCGTTCCGTTTTTCCGTTCCGTTTTTCCGTATGGCATATACAGTATACAGTAATTACATAGAAAAAATTGGGCTGGGCATGACATTTTCAATAGATGTCATGCTGGCCTTCTTGACACCAGGCCATCTTCCAAAAGTCTTCGCCTCACTGTGCGTGCATATGCGCTCACACCTGCCTGCTGCCATTCCTGAGCAAGCTCTGCACTGGTAGCACTCCGATCCCGCAGCTGAATCCTCTTTAGGAGACGATCCTGGCGCTTGCTGGACTTTCTTGGACGCCCTGAAGCCTTCTTAACAAGAATTGAACCTCTTTCCTTGAAGTTCTTGATGATCCTATAAATTGTTGATTGAGGTGCAATCTTAGTAGCCACAATATCCTTGCCTGTGAAGCCATTTTTATGCAACGCAATGATGGCTGCACGCGTTTCTTTGCAGGTCACCATGGTTAACAATGGAAGAACAATGATTTCAAGCATCACCCTCTTTTTAACATGTCAAGTCTGCCATTTTAACCCAATCAGCCTGACATAATGATTTCCAGCCTTGTGCTCGTCAACATTCTCACCTGAGTTAACAAGACGATTACTGAAATGATCTCAGCAGATCCTTTAATGACAGCAATGAAATGCGGTGGAAAGTTTTTTTTGGGATTAAGTTGATTTTCATGGCAAAGAAGGACTATGCAATTCATCTGATCACTCTTCATAACATTCTGGAGTATATGCAAATTGCTATTATAAAAACTTAAGCAGCAACTTTTCCAATTTCCAATATTTATGTAATTCTCAAAACTTTAGGCCACGACTGTATATAGAAAATGTTTTGAGTTCAGCTCATACAAAATGGGAGCAAAACCGAAAGTGTTGCGTTTATATATTTGTTCAGTGTAGTAACCACTTTGTTTGCTTCGTATGACCCTGCCCTAAAGACTTACACCTCTATTTCAGCAGCGTCTGTAAATAGAGGCTCCCCAACTGAAGATATAACTAAGGCCTCATGCACACGGCCGTTGTTTTGGTCCGCATCCGAGCCACAGTTTTGGCGGCTCGGATGCGGACCCATTCACTTCAATGGGGCCGCAAAAGATGTGGACAGCACTCCGTGTGCTGTCTGCATCCGTTGCTCTGTTCCGTGGTCCGCAAAAAAATATAATATGTCATATTCTTGTCCGCGCAGTTATATTAAAGGCTGTCCGTGCCGTTCCGCAAAATTGCGGAACGCACACGGACGCCATCTGTGTGCATGGGGCCTAAGGCTACTTTCACCTCTGCGCTTTCCCTTTTCGCTATTGAGATCCGTCATAGGATTTCAATAGCGGGAGAAAACGCTTCCGTTTTGTCCCCATTCATTGTCAATAGAGACAAAACGGAATTGAAGGGAATGGAGTGCACCCGAATGCGTTCCGTTTGGTTGCGTCCCCATGACACACAAGAGCTGCAAGTAGCGTTTTTGAGTGCGTCCTGGGATGCGGAGCAAGACGGATCCATCATGACTAACAATGTAAGTCAATGGTGACGGATCAGTTTTCTCTGACACAAACGAAAACAGATCCGTCCCCCATTGGCTTACAATGGTGTTCATAAGGGATCCGTTTTGGCTATGTTACAGATAATACAACCGGATCCGTTCAGAACGGATGCAGACTGCTGTATTATGACTGAAGTGTTTTTGCTGATCCATGACGGATCCAGCAAAAACGCAGATGTGAAAGAAGCCTAAGTATAATATTATTCAGTATAGAACTGATTATTGGGTTTTCCTATAAGCTACCTCTAAAATTGTCACTAATATTGTTTCTTATGTGCACTGACAGTAGTAACACATATAAATATTAAAAATACTAAAAATAAATATTTCTTATGAACTTGCATTTTACATTTGCATGTTTTTCTATTGAAATCAATATATACACAGATCAGGGATGCTGGGGTCAAAAAAAGGAAATGCAATACTGGACCAGTGAAACGCTGTACAAATGCCCTCTGTGAGCATGGATCCATGGTGTGAACATAGTCCCAGAAAGGACACTGTTCATTCAGTGTTATCCTTCAGAAGTATAGTGTCTGGTCTGTACCTTGTCATGTAGCTTCTACACTTCAATCAGATTACATGACGTGGCGGATTAGACATGAACAGGCTTTGCGGCATGTATCAACAAGGACATACACACGAAGGCTCTCTCTAGTGATTTCCCTCACAATGTAATTATCAGTGACCAGATCGCTTGCGTTGACTGCTGCCTCCATCCGTTACATAACGGTGATCATCCACAACAGCTCACATCCTGCACACTAAACCTCATGAGCTCTTACATTCTATTAGGAAAGAAGATAGAAGCCATTTTTATCAGTTTATTCAGGAGTAAAACTCAATGAAAACGTGTCTGTGTTGCCTCATGTTCCTTCGCATCCTTAGGCCTCATGCACACGACCGTTGTTGTGTTCCGCGTCCGTTGTTCCGTTTTCCGTGGATTTTCTGCGGACCCATTGACTTTCAATGGGTCCGTTGAAAACTCGGATAATGCACCGTTTGTTATCCGCGCCCGTGATCCGTGTTTCCAGTCTGTCAAAAAAATATGACCTGTCCTATTTTTTTCACAGACAACGGTTCGCGGACCCATTCAAGTCAATGAAAAAGGGGGTCAGTCAGCACATCCCAAAGCGCAGGGGTACGTTGCTATGGCTGAGAACAAGACTGTTAAACAAAACATGCAATGCAACAGCTCACTGCAAACCAAATAAAGTACAAAATTGCATCATAATTGCAAATGCTATACTAATAAGTTAGAGATGCTTGGCAAATCGTTTTGTACAAAATTATTTGAGCCCGTCTGCCGCACGTCAAGGCGATCTCTAGTTAGACGGGTACCTAACACTAAATTTTACCTGTTATGTGCCATGACGGCTATCATATAATTCAGAAAGTGCAGGTTCCACATGCATGCTGGATCCGCCTGAATTTCTGTCATTTTTGGTGCCAAAATGGCCTCCATTATATCCACGGAAAGCAGTTACCAGCATGTATGCCGGGCCCACTCCACACCACCCCTGGCGCCAAGAGGTTACCAAGGACTGCAATGAGAGTCCACACACTATCTCTCTCCTGGTGCCAGGTGGCTTCAGTGAGTGAGGGGGAGCAGGCCAAGCTATATACTAACACTAATTAAAATCAGCCAATGGGGCAGACGAGCTGGTCAGGAGTGCACGACTAAGGAGGCAGCCACACCTCCAGCACAAGCTGCAAAGAAAAGGGGGGTCAGTCAGCACATCCCAATGCGCAGGGGCACGTTGCTATGGCTGAGAACAAGACTGTTAAACAAAACATACAATGCAACAGCTCACTGCAAACCAAATGAAGTACAAAATTGCATCATAATTGCAAATGCTGAACTAATAAGTTAGAGATGCTTGGCAAATCGTTTTGTACAAAATTATTTGAGCCCGTCTGCCGCACGTCAAGGCGATCTCTAGTTAGACGGGTTCCTAACACTAAATTTTACCTGTTATGTGCCATGATGGCTACCATATAATTCAGAAAGTGCAGGTTCCACATGCATGCTGGATCCGCCTGATGTGCGGCAGATGGGCTCAAATAATTTTGTACAAAACGATTTGCCAAGCATCTCTAACTTATTAGTATAGCATTTGCAATTATGATGCAATTTTGTACTTTATTTGGTTTGCAGTGAGCTGTTGCATTGCATGTTTTGTTTAACAGTCTCATTCAAGTCAATGGGTCCGTGAAAAAACACGGAGGCACACAAGATTGTCATCCGTGTCCGCGCGTCCGCGTCCGTTTTTTTCCTATCATTAGCAAGGCAAACTTGACTTAGATTTTTTTTCACTTTCCTTCATGTCTGGTGATCCTCCAAAAATCAAGGAAGACACACGGAAACAAAAACGGATCACGGAACAACGGAACCCCGTTTTGCAGACCGTGAAAAAATACTGTCGTGTGCATGAGGCCTTATAGTAGAAAATGCACAGTAAGCAGTATGGATAGAATATGGGTCATTTGTAAAATAAACTGACATACCCAATATTTGTTTGGTGAAAAAGCTGCAGCAGCTTTTATTTTTATTCATTTTTCTAGCCCTAAAATATTCCACAGCGCTGTATGTAGGTTTGTCATAGGTCAATGTCCCCATATGAACTTTGCAGAGTTTCTTCCAAGTGCTCAGGTTTCCTCACACCACATAAAAAATTCTGATGGGTTAAAAGGGTTGTCCAATATACATAATTAAAAATCTTGGGCAAGCCCTCTAATTGCCTAAAATAACGAACAATGTCATACTCGCCGCTTTCTCTTGTGCCGTTCTCTGCACTGCTGGTGCCGTTCTCCTGTATACTGACGGCTGCTGCCATTCACTGTCATCAGTGGATAGTGATTAGCTGCAGCGGTCACATGCTGTGCACCTGCTTGTCAAGGTTTTGGTGACATGCAGATGTATGGCAGGTCACTGCTTTAGCCAATTACTGTCCTGAGCGGTAAGTAGACCACTGAGGACAGTGACTGGCTGCAGCAGTCACACTCCATATATCGCACATCACCGCTACTATTTATAAACAAGCAGCGGCAGGAGGTCTGGATCAGCTCTGTAGAGAACAACGCTGAAGAAAGTGGTCAGTATAATATAATTTGTTATTTTAGGTTTGTCCAATATTTTATTTATGCCACTTCCAGATAATTGCATTTACATCCATACCTCACACGAATCATCTATTGTGAATAGTAAAATCCAGCCCATAATTATAAACATTTTTTTTACCCCTATTAAAAAATGCTGAGAAATATTGCAATAACGATGTAAGAATAGCGCCACCTGCTGTTTCTATTGAACAGCCTTTGTGTGGTCTCACCTTCTAAATGTTTTATCAGCATTTCTTCTATTGCATAGAAGACGCTGCAGCTTCTGAAGCAGCCACCACACCAGGGATTCCTCCCCGTACGTGAAAGAGGGAGACTGAGCATGTTCATCCACCTAGGTACATTTACTGAGGCGGACACAGAAAGACTGTTCATTAGAAACAGATGATGGCAGATATATTTTTTTTCCTGAAATTCCTGAAGTTTTTTGTGTAGATACAAAAAATGTTTATTATTAAATCTTGGACAACCCTTACAATGTTTTAAAAAAAAAAAAAAAGCATTATACTGTACATTCACCTTTGTCTCTGTGGTACTCCTCCGGTACTGCAGACACTGTTTTCAACAGCAGTGGTAATATGCCTGGATACATCACGTGACCGCTGCAGCCAATCGCTGTCTTCAGCAGTTTACAACTGAGTACAGTGATTGGCTACAGCAATGAGGTGCCAAATTCAGGCACGTAGTTGAAGAAACGGGTGACTATTTTAATCAACTCAAAAAAAAACTTTAACTATGAACAATATTTTTCACGTGACATCCCCTTTAAAGCTTGTCAGTCTCACACAATTGAACAGTTTTCTGCCATAATTGCACTGAAAAAAAAATTCTTTTTGGCAGGAAAATCAGACTTTGGGCTCATGCACACGACCGTATGTATTATGTGGTCCGCAAAACACAGATCCGCAAAAAAAAAAAAACAGATGACATCTGTGTGACTTCCGCATTGCATCCATTATTTTTTTTGCGGATCCATTGTAACAATGCCTTTTCGCAAAACGGACAAGAATAGGACATGTTCTACTTTTTTATGGAAAGGATATGCGGACATACGGAAATGGAATGTACACAGGGTCATTTCCATTTTTTGTGGACCCATTGAAGTGAATGGTTCCGCATATGGACCTGTAAAAAAACGTAACGGAAACTAAAGAAAAATACATTTGTGTGCATAAGCCTTTATCAATTAAAGACATTTGCTCACATTTACTAATGTGAATGAACCCAGACCTGACTATAAATTTCTCCAAAATTTGACGCATCTAGTTTAAAAATAAAAATCCCCTGTCCTAGCTCACCAAAGAGGCATGGCTTACTGTAAAAGGGATGTAGCTTTAGCGGGAAAAGGCATGGTTTTAAGAGGCACTGGGGAAGATTTATAAAACTGGTGTAAAGTAGAAGTGGCACCATAGCAACCAATCAGATTCCACCTTTCATTTTCCAAAAGAGCTGCGAAAAATGAAAGGAGGAATCTGATTGGTTGCTATAGGCAACTGAGCCACTTTTCCTTTCCACCAGTTTTGATAAATCTCCCCCATTGTGTCTCAGTACTATATTACTGTACTCACATGACGATCTGACCATTGTACAGTAGACCCGCGATCAGATATAAACTGACTGCATCTACAGACTATAATACAGTCTTTTTGGGTCAGGGAAGCTAATGCAGAACACACACGGGCCATGTTTCCCGGGCTGATCATGGTCATGTGAATAAACCCTAAAGATGGAGTAAACTTATGCTAAGCTGGGCACACACATCCAATTGTTCCGATCCTTCTCTCCCCCTACTTCATCGTTCAGGGGCTCCCCAAACATGTTCTTGGCGGTTTCTCCTGACAATACACTAATGTGTATGGAGAGGTTAACTTTGTGATAAAAGTTTCATGATCATGTGAATAAGCCCTTAGTAAATCTGTCCCATCATGGCACAAAAAGGCGTGACTGATCTACTACTGGCATTTAGTAGCACCATCGGATTCTTGGGATCAGTATGGCTTACACTACACTAAAGTTACACACTAAGGCCGAGTTCACACGGGCGTTGCGGGAAAAGGTGCGGGTGCGTTGCGGGAACATGCGCGATTTTTCAGCGCGAGTGCAAAACATTGTAATGCGTTTTGCACGCGCGTGAGAAAAATCGGCATGTTTGGTACCCAAACCCGAACTTCTTCACAGAAGTTCGGGCTTGGGATCGGTGTTCTGTAGATTGTATTATAATAGAAAATAATAGCATTCTGAATACAGAATGCATAGTACAATAGCGCAGGAGGGGTTAAAAAAATAAATAAAAATAATTTAACTCACCTTAGTCCACTTGAATCGCACACACCTGTGGTGACGTCACTCCGGTCATCACATGGTCCGTCACATGATCTTTTACCATGGTGATGGATCATGTGATGACCGGAGTGATGTCACCACAGGTCCTTTTCCTGCACACAGCAAAGAAGACAGAAGAGAAGCCGGGCTGCGCGATCAAGTGGATAAGGGTGAGTTAAATTTTTTTATTTTATTTTTTAACCCCTCCAGCGCTATTGTACTATGCATTCTGTATTCAGAATGCTATTATTTTCCCTTATAACCATGTTTAATAATGATCGGGTCTCCATCGGATGCTTGCGATTTTCACGCAACCCTATTCATTTCTATGGGGCCTGCGTTACGTGAAAAACGCAAAAAGAGAAGCATGCTGCGATTTTCACGCAACGCACAAGTGATGCGTGAAAATCACTGCTCGTGTGCACAGCCCCATAGAAATGAATGGGTCAGGATTCAGTGCGGGTGCAATGCGTTCAACTCATGCATCGCATCCGCGCTGAATACTCACCCGTGTGAAAGGGGCCTAAAGCTGCCTTCATACACACTTTGAGACTCGTAGGAATGCATAGGGTATAGCATGTCAACATGTGGCGCAAATGCTGCAGGTTTTCTGCTGTGGGAAATCCAGATTGTTTGCAATAGCAGCAAAGTTTACATATGAATGGAAATCATGTCGTAGGACCATGTTGAGACCGGACATCTGAGTTCAGACTGATCAACTATATAATGTATTTCTACTGATGTTCTGTCTACAACAGGGGTTGGGAACCTCCGGCCGGTGGGCCAGACAATTTCATGTTGCCCCCGGCCCCCTGCAAGAAAATTCTAATGACCTCTTCTATAATTATAGAAGCGGTCATAAGCATGCAGGAGGCACAAGAAGGTGAGAACAGTGCTGCACTGGCGAGGGGAGGGTATGATGAAGGTCTGATCTGAAGCGGATGTACGCTGGGGGGTCTGATAGGAGCTTGATTTGAGGCTGATGGAGGTGGGGGGGCAGATCTGAGGCTGAGAAAGGGACAAAGGTAGGGAAAGTTGAGAAGAAAGAGGCAGGGAGTGAAAGCTGGGTGAATCCCTCTTCTGAACCCCTCTGGGATGAGCTTGGCTGCCATTAATGCCAAAAAGAGAACTAAATATGTAACATTCTCAACTTAAATATTAGACTGCTATATGTGGTCAAAATGGCGCCTGTACTATTTATAATATATATAGTGCAGGCGCCATTTTGTGCTGCAAAAATACAGCGCTCTAGATTTTTTTAATTGAAGCGCAATTTCTATAACTTACCTCTAAGTCACTTATATGTTTGACCAAATATAGCAGTCACATTTTTAAGTTGAGAATTTTGTATGGCCCCCAAACGATGTTACAAATATCCAAATGGCCCTCGGCAGCAAAAAGGTTCCCCACCCCTGGTCTACAAAATGCGTCTTCCCTTTTAACCTATCAACGCACATAAAGGCAAGATCAGATACAGGGAAGACAGCTCTGTCCTCCATAAATTGAAACATAAGTGAACCTTCCTTAGGCCTCCTGCACACGACCGTATGGCTTTTTCAGTGTTTTGCGGTCCGTTTTTAACGGATCCGTTGTTCGCTTTTTTGTTTCCGTTGTGTTTCTGTTTCTGTTTTTCCGTTCCGTTTTTCCGTATGGCATATACAGTATACAGTAATTACATAGATAAAATTGGGCTGGGCATAACATTTTCAATAGATGGTTCTGCAAGGAACGGAAACGGAAGACATACGGATGCATTTCCGTATGTGTTGCGTTTTTTTGCGGACCCATTGACTTGAATGGAGCCACTGAACGTTATTTGCGGGCAATAATAGGACATGTTCTATCTTTAAACGGAACGGAAAAATGGAAATAAAGAAACGGAATGCATTTTTGGGCGGAACCATTGAAATGAATGGTTCCGTATACGGAACACAAAAAACGGCCAGTAAACGGGGGGGGGGGGGGGGGGGAACGGTCGTGTGCAGGAGGCCTTAGAGACTGGTGCACTTAGAAAGGTATACAATGAGCAAATTCAGTGCATTAAAAAAATGCCAGAAGGCATCTCTTACAAGCAGCTGCCTTTTATATGGATGGTCCTTAAAAGCCAGTAAAATCCTCTCAGCCTGGTACCGTAACTGGATGCGCCCATTCAGGGTTTTGTTAGTTGTTACAGTCAAAATCAGTGTTTAAGATATTATGGAAAGATCACAGATTATATTGGGAGTAGTTGTTATGTAACCATAGTACTTAGAGCTTCAAAGTAAGAAAAAAATGAAATTTTCAAAGAAGAAAGATAGTCCCCAATCACACCAGTTAGGCCGGGTTCACATCACCGTTTATTTTACCATTCTTCTGATCCGTCAGAACAGAAAAATAAAGAACGGATCCTGTGTTTTAAGCATCTGTTATGCTCATTTATGAACATTTAGCCATTTTCGTCTGTGATCCATTATTTAAGACGTGAAAAAAAAAAAGTCCTGTATGCAGTATCTAAAATAACGGATCTCGGACGTAAATGGCTAAATTAGATGCCAAATTTGCATAACGGATTCTTTAAATACATGATTCCTTTTTTTCTTTATTATTCTGTTCTGTTCTGACGGAATGGAAAGCTCAATGTGATGAGAAATATTAATCATTACTGCGTGTTATATTTTTATTTTTATATTTGATTCCATGTATGAAAAATGGATGTTTTGTACAGGAAAAGATGCAGTGTCAGAGGACAGCCTCCACCACAATGGATAAAAGCAGAGGCAGATCCCATAAACATGCCATCCATATTCAAACATCTTTCGATGAACAGATGAGGGAAATATGAACAGATGAGGGAAATATGAACAGATGAGGGAGCTTGTTTTGCCTTTTATTTTTCCGTGGATGATTGAGTCCCATTCAGTTGTTGTGGCTGAGAGACACATCTGTTGCTATGGTTGAAGTGAATCGTATGAAGTCTCATAACATCCATAATGCAGTGTTTATGATCAGTCCTCCATTATCTTGTCTATTCTATTGCCTGCCCTTGTACTTTATCTCAAGCTGTAGGGCTAACATATTTATTTAGACATCATTCAGACCAAGAAGGTTCAGCTGCCCTTGAAATGCATGCAAGGTCTCTCCTCCGTAATACCGAGCGGCAGATTTGTTCTGTGTGGGAAACGAAATGTTTGTACATTTGACAGAATAATATTACTTCTTACATTATTTCATCCACAGTGGGAAATTATCAATTTGAAGCCCAAAATAAACCGTGACAAAAATTAAAGGAGTTGTTTCACTTTAGCAAATGGCATTTATCATGTAGAGAAAGTTACTACAAGGCCCTTACTAATGTATTGTGATTGTCCATATTGCCTCCTTTGCTGACTGGATTCATTTTTCCATCACATTATACTCTGCTCGTTTCCATGGTTGCGACCACCCTGCAATCCAGCAGCGGTGGTCGTGTTTGCACACTATAGGAAAAAAGTGCCGGCTTTTCTGGTGTCCAGGACCGTGGGAGCGCACATAGGCAAGCATGAGCCTCAGCTCCTGTCCCAGCACCCTTATATCTGCACTGCAATGACAGCCTTAACCCCCGGATATGAGCAGTGTATAATGTGATGGAAAAATGAATCTTGCCAGCAAAGGAGGCAATATGGACAATCACAATACATTAGTAAGTGCTTTGTATTAACTTCCTCTACATGATAAATGCCATGTGCTAAAGTGCGACAATCCCTTTAAGGGCTATCTGTAAAGAATAAATCAAGGCAACTGGACTTACTTTAAGACCGAGTTCACACGAACGTGTGTGACCCGTGCCCGTATTGCGGGCCGCAATGCACCATCGCCGGCCGTAGGTCAGCCGCATCGGATCGCGGACCCATTCACTTTAATGGGTCCGCGATCCGCCCCTTCCGCAAAAAGATAGGACATGTTCTATCTTTTTGCGGAACAGAAGTATGGGACGCAACCCCACGGAAGCACTCCGTAGTGCTTCCGAGGGGTCCCGTTCCGTCCGGCCATTCCGCAATTCCGGATTTGCAGACCCATTGAAGCGAATGGGTCCGCATCCATGATGCGGAATGCAAACGGAACTGTGGCCGTGCAATACGGCCACGGATCACACACGTTCGTGTGAACTGGGCCTAACGGCTGTTTCACACGAGCGAGTCCATTGCGGGAATCACGCTCCGTGTGCGAGGGTGATCCTCCACTCTGGACTTGCAGGAGCGCACAGCATTATCATGATTTATAATGCTATGTGTCTCTGCATGGCCTTATTTCTACAGAATCATACTGACCGCTTTATGTCACTAGGATTCTGTGGAACAAAGGTCATGCAGAGACACACAGCATTATAAATCATGACAATGCCGTGCGCTCCTGCATGTCCAGAGCGGAGGATCCCACTCACCCACGGAGCGTGATTCCCGCAATGGACTCGCTCGTGTGAAACAGCCCTAAGAGACACCCAGACGTCAATAATCATCATTATCCCCTTTCAGAATTTAAAATAAAGAGTTAGGCCCCTTTCACTCGAGCGAGTTTTCCACACGGGTGCGATGTGTTAAATGAAAGCATAGCACCCGCACTGAAAGATGACCCATTCATTTCAATGGGTCTGTGTACATGAGCATCAGTTCTGCGTTGCATGAAAAACGCAGCATGTTCTATATTCTGCGTTTTTCACGCAGCTCTGGCCCCATAGAAGTGAATTGGGCTTCAGTGAAAAAACGCATTGCACCCGCACAGAAAAAACTGAACGCAATTGCCGACACAACTGACTGAACTTGCTTGCAAAATGGTGCGAGTCTCACTGAACGCATCCGGACCTAATCCATCACCCTTGTGAGGCCTAAAACAAAGCCAGACTTGTTGGCAGTAATTGCATTATTCTGGAGTCTTATGACCCAAATGATGGCCTGATGAAACTTGTACAGAGACGAGTGACCAGACTTGTGAGTTATATTAGTTGTGCTGGAAAGATTTCATCGTGAGACCACATGATTTTTCACCAAATGGTCACAAGGCTGGCCCTTATCATTTAATTCCTGCTTTTAACATTTTTTTATCAAATACTCACTTTAAAATGTTTATGTGTTACAATTCCAGAACATATAACTATTTATATGCATGGACAATCAACTTTCACAATATTTCTTTTATTTATTGTAAATATGGCTTTTAGAAGTAGAAGTAGCAAGAAATTGGTACTAAATGGAAATATCACATCCGGCATCACAACTGATGCACCAGGTGTATGAGAACTATCCCATAGAAAACTATGGGATTGGATCTGATGTTGAATGTGCATACGGACAATGGTTGTGAAACAACAGTGACAAGTAACAGTCATTCTAGTGCCTCCAGGTATTCACCAATTAACCCCTGTACAGGGATGTGGACTGCTACCTTCTGGGATGGTCCCAGTGTACTTGGCAGCTGACCTACAGAGTTCAGAAACACTGGTGAAAACACCAGAGACACCGACATGGCACAGTTCAGAACCGGGCAGAATATAGGCGAATCCTAGGCAAACACGGATTACAGGCATGACAAAAACACAGAGCACTGGCAGACAGATCAGGAACCCATGCAGATAAGGAACAAGAGCCAAACATACAGACTTCAGGAACTTGGACAGACAGACTTCACTTCAAGAATGGACTTCAGTAACCCAGACATACTGTATCTAGCGGATACTGGATGGCAGTGGTGAAGACACCTTGGCGGAAGCAAGCAATAGAGGACACACTTTAGACACAGCAGCTACAGAAATATGGACTGAAGCCAGTACACACTGACAGATAAGCTCCATAAAGACTCTAGCAGAGCGCATACAATCTATGACTAGGTCAAGCAAACAGAGCACAGACACCAAACAAACCAAAGCAAGAAAGGTTAAAAGTGGCATTTTACAACACCCTCAACACTTTTCCGAAAGGGACATGGTGAGAGCGAGGAGCGTGAGTGGCCAGCAGCCGCAACAAGTTTATCTTCATTTTTGCAACTTTTCTGGCGCAAATGAAGACAAAAATCTTTTTGAAACAATAATATAGGCAACTTATTAGTATATACTATATATTATATGTTCTGTGCTGTTTGTTCACACACCCTGGTTAGCAACCAGCAGGCCGACCACACTAAGCTCCCAATTCATGAAATGCTGCAGATGGAACGGCACGTGACTAGATACCTCTATCAGCACCCTCCATTTAACATACTGTGCATTGCACTAGTATCTAGGACATGGATCAGCAACCTTCGGCACTCCAGGTGTGGTGAAACGACAACTCTCAGCATGCATACTTGCTTGCCTGTTCTCAGAACTCCCATAGAAGTGAACGGAGCTGGAGTTGAAGTTTCGCAACAGCTGGAGTGCCAGAGGTTGCTGACCTCTGATCTAGGATGTTCAGGCCCTGCACAAGAGCAGATATGAGTACTTGGTCATCTGTGTACCCAACTTTCATCTACGCTTGTGCATGTCCTGGGAGTTTAGGACATTCTTTGTAAACAAAATTATGCCTAAAGTGGCTAACTCCTCCAATGGTTTTTTGAACCTGTAGATACTGATGAGTCATGAGCTGATGGCACTGGGGTGGGGGGGAGCTGATGGCACTGGGGGATAGTGGACCTGATGGCACTGGGGGAACTGATGCACTTGGGCTGATCACACAGGGGGGAACGAAGGGTGTTGGGGACTGATGGCAGGGGGTCTGATGAGTTTTTATAAAGGAAAACAGTATATTAATTCATTTTTTCTTATAAGATTACTCGATTAATCGTAAAAAATAATCGATAGAATACTCGATTACTGAAATAATCGTTTACTGCAGCCCTACTGATGACCTATTATCAGCATAGGTCATCAATATTAGGGTCCATTCACACGTCCGTACTGTGTTTTGCGGATCCACGGATCCGCAAAACACGGACACCAGCAATGTGCGTTCGACATTTTGCGGACTACACATCACCGGCACTAACAGAATATGCCTATTTTTGTCCGCAATTGCGGACAAGAAGAGGGCATGTTCTATTTTTTTCGGGAACGAAAATGCGGACCCAGAAGTGCGGGTCCGCATTTCCGGATCCGGGCCGCACATCGTGCGGCCCCATAGAAATGAATAGGTCCGCAATTCCGTTCCGCAAAATGCGGAACAGAATTGCGGACGTGTGAATGGACCCTTAGATTGGTGAAGGTTTGATACTCGGCACCCCCACAAAGGGTACATCTACTGTGTAGTGACTGTGCTGGCATACTGCATGTCTGCTCTCATTCACTTGAATGCCAAAAACGATCTATTTTAAGGATATGAGTGAAAAACAAATTTAAGTGATAAGTAGCAGTCATGTTTCAAACCTTACAAAAAATCCCAGCAGCAGTGTCGGCGTTTCGGCATACTGTACCTGGTTTTTTGAGACACATGAATTCACCAAAGAATAAATTATATACATTTTTGAAGACACTACTGCTGGGATTTTTCGTACGGTACTGGTGGGGTTCGCTCCTTCCCTTGGCAGAGAGCACATACTGAAGTCTATTGGTCTGTAAAAAGATGGCATCCATGTTCTGTCAGTGGTTTTCACTGAACATTGGTAGAAGATTCTCTAGAAATCCCTTCCTTCAGCCTAGCAGTGCATGTGGAATATAGATGAAGCCTAGTTCACATTAACACTGCGGCAATACTCAGACAATTATTGGGAAGGAAGCCTTCAAAACAATGGCCTGTTCGTCAGTGGCGGTGACTTTCTGTATTTGCATGCAGCGATCACCTCTACTATATGAGGACGAGCACTCGCTACTTCCACCGCTCATCCTCATAGAAATGTATTGCTTCTGGGCCACAGATCGCTGTTTACAACAACAACAACAAGAAACCATTTGTAAAGCTTACACATCATAATCTGCTGCCCAGAAACGATGATTGAGGTGTCCACACCAAAGATCTTTTCACCTAATGTACAAGTGTTTTGCTTGCTCATTAGATGATCTGCGGCCCCTTTACATGGGCAGATTATCTGGAATGAGTGTTTGTTGAAACATTAGCTTCCGATAATCTCCCTGACAGTTGGCCAATCTAAATGTGCCTTTTGCCAAAACCAGGTATGGAACCTACACAGAGATAAGGGATAATGGAAAGATCTGCTCCTGTTCTGTGTTTTTGACCCGCAATTTGTTTTGGCTCACAATCACTGACGGAAATAACTGACCAAACACTGACATGTGGACTAGGCTTGACACACGGACCCTTCACAGACATCTTCACAGATCAAACACTGACCATCTTGTCACAGATGTCATCACGGACACTATGATTCCTCAGTCCTATAGGCAGGAGGCCATTGTCTCTATAATGGAAAGTACTGAGGCTTCTAAGCACATGGCCGTTAGCAAACTGATGCTATAAGAGGAGCATCTTATGTTCTTTAGGGTTTGCACTCTGGAAATACCTTTCTATTTTTGATGGCAAGCATAACGTAATCTGCAGTGCTATTCTTACCGCAAAAAAACCCTGAAACCCAAAGAGACCTCATTTAGTGGGGTCTTTTCTGCTATGGGCTTCAAAGTGTTGGGTGGCTAATTTAACATGTAGCACAAACTGAAAAATGAAATTATGCTGATTTATCACAGTTAAAATCTGATATTTAATATGCTCTTTGAAATGCTAATTGTTTAAACACTGCAGGGATTTCTATGGGTAAAGAGTGCCATAAACAAAATTAGTACTGTGCAAGAGCTGTCATACATCACAGGATGATGTTCCTTTTCAGAGTGCAGGAAAGAATATGGAAAATATAATAACACAGTAGTGATCACATGCCGGTCACAATATCACCGGGACTATAGACCTTAAAATTATAATTAAAGGGATTGTCCCACTAATATAAATGTATCTGTCACGAGGGTATCGAGAACCACGCCTGACTCCGTTATACCCGGGGTCAGGAAGTCGCAGCGGTTGGCTGCACGCTCTATTTAAGATAGGGCTGTTTTCCTTATGGTAGCTTTCTGGGTTTGCTTTGCAAACCCTTTTGGCTCACTCAGGGATCTGTAGCTCCTTCTCCTCAGCTGTTCCTTGTCCAGCACTCCCAGACCTCCTTATATTCCTCTCTCACACTTCTCTGGTTGCCAGAGATAGAGCTTCCTGCCTGGACATCTATTCTGACCTTCTGGAGCTGTGTTGCTGCGTTCTCTGGTTGTTGGTCCAGAACGCTACCCTCCAGATCCCTGTTGGACCTTTGTGGTCTATTGTGATCGCCCACCTGGGTGTATGTGTTTGTCTGTATTGTCTGTCCTCTCCCTGGTGTTTCCCTCTTAGTAATAGTGGTGCGGACTAGCGATCCCACCGGCCCGTTCACTATCTTGGGCTCATTTTAGGGAAAGCCAGGGTTTAGGCACGGGTGAGGAACCCGTCTAGGGACGTCAGGGCAGTCAGGTGCCAGCCGCAAGGTGAGTCAGGGGTCACCACCTTACCCTCTCCCTTGGGCAGGGCTTTCCCTTTTATCCTCCCTGTGCGTGACGTTGGTCATTACAGTATCCCGCCCAACAGATATCGCTGTTATATCACTTCCCCAAATACCACCATTTATCACAACTGCCTTATTCTAACATTATTAGCCAACCACTGCCCCTGTGGAAAACCCGTTTTGATATTCAGTTGCTGGAAGTTACGTCCTGCAGTGGAGCCTTGTAATGTAGGACGTAGGAAGCGTCATTGGTAAGAACAAGGGGTGTGGTTAGTGTCACATGATCTAAAGATGTCAGGACACAACTCACTGCCCTAAACCATGATGGGACAGAAGACACATGACAAACCAGAAGTAGGATTCAAGCATGGGGGATAAGAGAAAACTGCAAATGTGGTAACTTTGAACAAAAAAGCAATCCAAAGAGGAATGAGAGCTAGGGTAATTAATGAAAGTTAGTAGTTTAATAGTGGTTTATAGCACAACCCCTTTAAATTTCCTACATCTAATAAAGTGATAATATTAAGTAAAGCTAGAATGTTACAAAAACCCTCAGTGCATCAGTGGTTAGTGATTGTGACTGAGTGGACTACGTATAATTCTGCATCTCTCTTTAGAACCGGATACCAGTCAACAAACCCCAGAAACAATTTAATGTTTGGTCCTCTTTTTAGGACACATGCACACAGTGCTTATTACACACATATTTTCAGCCCCCACATTTTCATGTGGAAATTCTGCAGCGTAATACAGTGCCAGTTAAAGGGGTTATCCCACTTTGCGTTTTTATACTTACCTGCTGCCACCGCGCGTTCACTTCCTGGATTCTGGCTGGGGGCGGGCTTCATCTTGATTGAAGTCTTCTCCCGGCTGGGCCGCGCGCTGGACTGAACGCGCACGCTGCCGCGCATGCGCAATGTGACTTATTTCTGGCCAGTATAGTACAGAGCCGGCGTGCGTGTTCGCAGCTCTGTACTATTCTGGCCGGGAAGAAGTCACCGTCGCGCATGCGCGGCAGCGTGCGCGTTCAGGACAGCGAGTGGCCCGGCCGGGAGAAAAGAAGAAGTCTTCTGGGCAAGCGCGACCATCGGGATTTTGCGGAAGAGCGGTGGTCGTAACCAGGGGAGACCGAGTCACAACAATAAGGTAAGTGGGGATGAATTTTCTCCTAATCGGTGGGAATTTGTTAATAAAGTATATTTACAAAAATGATCACTGTCAAATCATTAACAGATTTAACAGTGATCATTATGATGGGATAACCCCTTTAAGCAGAAATTCTTCTCACAGACATGGACCCGCAGTGTGGATTTTAAAATGCACAGCATGTCAATATTTATAAGGATTTTCAGTACAATACAAAGGGCTCATGCACACGAACGTATTTTCTTTCCACTTCTGTTCCATTTTTATTTTGCGGACCGTATGCGGAACTATTCACTTCAATGGGTCCGCAAAAATAACGGAAGGTACTCCGTGTGCATTCTGTTTCTGTATTTTCGTACCGCCAAAAAGTAGTGCATGTCCTATTGTCCGCAAATCACGGTCCAAGGCCCCATTCAAGTAAATACGGAACGCACACATAACACATCTGTATGTCATCCGTATTTCATCCGTATATTGCGGATCCATACTGTAGAAATGCTACGCCCAGCCCATATTGCTCATGTGTTTGGTGATTAATAAGTTATTGTTTCCGTTACCGATCCGCAAAAAAACTGATCACATATAGAAACCATACGGATATGTTTTGTGGAATAACGGAACGGAAGAGAACCTAAATCAGAGAAAAAAAAAACTCAGATACGGAACAACGGATCTGTGAAAAACAGGCCGCAAAACAACAACGGTCGTGTGCATGAGCCCAAAGGGTGAGATCTGGGGCAAATTGGTGGCAAAATCCACAAATACAAGCATGTTTTTGTTTGGAAATGGCAAGAAATCTGTATGAAAATCTGCATGGATAATCCGCAAAGGGTTCATGCACACAAATATGTTTTTTTTCCATATGTATACAGAACCATTCACGTCAATGGGGCTTGAAAAAACGGAAATGACTGTGTGCTTTCCATGTCCCTATATCCACATGTCCGTTCCGCCCAAAAAATAGAACATGTCCAATTCTTTTTAGTTTGGCGGACAAGGACAGACATTATTACAATGGATCTGCAAACAAACGGACGTCACCTGAATGTCATCCGTTTTTTTTCGTGGATCTGTGTTTTGTGGACCGCAAAATACATAGTCGTGTGCATGAGCCCTAAACTACAGTATGCAGGTACCCTTAGGCCTCCTGCACACGGCCGTTTTTTCCCCCCGTTTACTGGCCGTTTTTTGCGTTCCGTATACGGAACCATTCATTTCAATGGTTCCGCAAAAAAAACGGAATGTACTCCGTATGCATTCCGTTTCCGTATTTCCGTTTTTCCATTCCGTTTTAACATAGAACATGTCCTATTATTGCCCGCAAATCACGGTCCGTGGCTCCATTCAAGTCAATGGGTCCGCAAAAAAAACTGAACACATACGGAAATGCATTCGTATGTCTTCCGTTTCCGTTCCGTTTTTTGCTGAACCATCTATTGAAAATGTTATGCCCAGCCCAATTGTATCTATGTAATTACTGTATACTGTATATGCCATACGAAAAAACGGAACAGAAACGAAAACACAACGGAAACAAAAAACGGAACAACGGATCCGTGAAAAACGGACCGCAAAACACTGAAAAAGCCATACGGTCGTGTGCAATAGGCCTTAGTATGTTTTTGAGTGAGGGAGATGTTGTCGTCAGTAGAATTTATCAAACAACGCATCAAACACTTTTGTCTGGAGATGTTACTCCAGTTTTTGTACGACATTACCCTACTGGAGTATGAATGCAGACTTGTTTACGACTTTTTAAAAAGTTGCAATTGTTAAGTCTGGTGTGCACCTACTTAACATAGTTATCTATGCCCATTTTCCATCCACTTTTCCAAAATGCCCTCCATTGTCTTTCTTTGATGCTGCATTATTTTTCTTGTGGCGTTAAAACAGGAAATCACAAGGGAAGCTACTAAACCACATTAGAATGGTACAAAGATAAAAAGCGCATATGTATAAAGCATGTTTAGTTTGTACTGTAATTTCTATTGCTATACATGTACAATTGAGGAGCTTAAATAGCTTGTACATGAGAAAAATACTGGAGGAACCGCACAATCTGTGACTGAAGCAGCAGGCAGAGACTGGTGAGATTAGTACAAACTGGAAGAGGACTGTTGGGTCCTGCATTCATGGCTAGTTAAAGGGTCCCTCCAATTATGTGACAATGGGGGGTGGAAAGATGCTAGTGCACACTGGGTGGTATACACATGTATGTCTTCATCTGCACAGCTCAGTAACATGCAGCTATTTTGTTATTTTCTGTCGTATTAAGGATTTATAGTATACAGATGACCCTGTAAACTTACATTTGTGGGTCCATGATACGTTACATTACTACAACGCATGGAGAATCGTGCACAAGTCCTGTTCTAATTAAAGAGATCCAATCACTATATTATTTGGACTTTGTAAAGTTTTTGAATTTGAATTTCTGTCTCTTTATGATTGATGTCAGATTGGTCTGGAGAGACCCTTTAGGGGTGAATGCATTTACATTTTTTAACCACCAGCCGTTCAAATGGTTTTATGGGTGTTTCATATTAATGACTTATTCTCATCAAGCCACCAATATTTGATTGCTGGAGGTCCGACTCCCAGCTTCCCTGCCGATCAGCTGCTTGAAAAGACCCTAGGCCTGTGATGTCATTTTTAGGAGCAGTGATGGCCAGTTCGCAGTGTTCGCCAGCGAACACATGCAGGCTGCCATCTTGACTCACAAGTCCGGCGATGCACAGATAAGCACAGGGCTTACCTGTGCATCGCCGGACTTGTGAGTCAAGATAGCAGCCCACATATGTTCGCTGGCGAACACTGCGAACTGGCCATCACTGTTTAGGAGCAGCTCAGTCTTATTCAAGTGAATTGGTCTGGGCTGCAATACCCAGCACAACCACTGTACAACAGATGGTGCTGTGCTTGGTACGCTGTGAGGAGGCCGGGGTGCTCACCTGAGTGTGTGAGCATATCAAACAGCTGATTGGCAAGGGTGTCAGGTGTCAGACCCCTGCTATCTAATATTGATGATGTACCCTAAGAATAGGTCATCAATAGTAAACGCTCAGAAAACCCCTTTTTTTTCATATGCATGCAAGATAACATGTTAGGGTGGGTTCACACTAGCGTTAGGGATTCCGTTATAGCTTTCCGCTATAACATGGTTATAACGGAAAATAACGGAATTCCCAGACAGAATGCAAAACAGAAGTCTTTAAAAGACATTCCGTTTGCTTTCCGTCCTAATAGAAGTCTATGGGAAAGCATAACGGATCCGTCTGGGTCCCGTTATGCAAGACGGAAAACAAAGTCCTGTCGACAGGACTTTGTTTTCCTTCTTGCATAAGGGGACCCAGGGGGATCTGTTTTGATTCCCATAGACTTATATTAGGACGGAGAGCAAATGGAATGTCTTTTAAAGGCTTCAGTTTTGCATTCCGTCATAATACAAGTCTATGGGCAGAAGAACGGATCCGTCCTTCCGTCTTATGGATTCCGTTATTTTCCGTTATAACCATTTTATAATGGAAAGCCATAACGGAGTCCCTAACGCTAGTGTGAACCCACCCTAAAAGTGAAACACAGTACAGTAGTCTGACAACATTCATGTAACATACTTGCGCTGTTATTCATTTACTCCGGACTCCTAAACGCTAATTTCCAAATTTCTACTGCTGCTGGTTGCCCGCAAAAGTTTAGCTCCACTTTATTGTTAGAAATGTGACCAAAATCCATTGCTTTAAATGGGTTGTGCAGTCCATATATATTGATGCCCTAACCTCAGGATAGGTCATCAATAACAGATCAGCGGGGGTCCGACACCTGGGCCCCCTGTCAATCAGCTGTTTGTAGAGGGGGAAAATAGAAGTGTTCTGAATTTAACTTTAGCTATAAAGAGGGAAACTATTAAATCATTCATGTACATTTTAGCTGTAGAATATTAAAATTAGAAACCTTTATGACTTACAGGCTATATCAGATTTATTTTATCCCCTCTCTTAGGAATCATACACGTATCTGTATCTAAGCTCAGTTCAACTTCCAAATTGTATGTGTCTATAACAGGGCATATATAGACTTCTATGGGGTTATATTGTATTTCACCATGTCTTCAATTTCATACACATCCATATGGGATTTTTATTTTTGTTGTATTTTGTACGTGCATGTTCCATATGGATGCCATATGAGGGAGGCATTCCCCCATAAAAGCAAGATTGTAATTTACATTTTACATTAATAATTTTTTTCCCTACTGTGATTGTTTGTTCGATCACTTATCTTGGATGTTCTGCCGACAAAAGGTTATTCTGTCAGCATAAAAGATGTAATCAATGACAAATGAGCTAATTATCGCTCAGTCAATGCACATATTCACAGCGGCCAGTGATCTGATGAACAGTCATTGGGGCAATTATCCTTTCTATATAAAGACCCTTAAAGTGAACCTGCTAACATAATAAAGCAGTGCAATCTGCAGGCAGCATGTTATAGAGCAGGAGGAGCTGAGCAGATTGATATATAGTTTTATGGGAAAAGATTCAATATAAGGCCTATTGCACACGACCGTATGGCTTTTTCAGTTTTTCACGGATCCGTTGTTCCGTTTTTTGTTTCCGTTGTGCTTCCGTTTCTGGTCCGTTTTTCCGTATGGCATATACAGTATACAGTAATTACATAGATAAAATTGGGTTGGGCATAACATTTTCAATAGATGGTTCAGCAAAGAACGGAAACGGAAGACATACGGATGCATTTCCGCATGTGTTCCGTTTTTTTTGCGGACCCATTGACTTGAATGGAGCCACGGAACGTGATTTGCGGGCAATAGGACATGTTCTACCTTTTAGGCTCCATTCACACGTCCGCAAAATGTGTCCGCATCCATTCCGCAATTTTGCGGAACGGGTGCGGACCCATTCATTCTCTATGGGGACGGAATGGATGCGGACTGTGTTGTCTGCAGCCGCAATTGCGGAGCGCGGCCCCGATTTTGGGTCCGCAGCTCCGCAAAAAGATAGAGCATGTCCTATTCTTGTCCGCAGCTTGCGGACAAGAATAGGCATTTCTATGGGGGTGACGGGCTGGTGTGTTGCGGACCTTCAATTTGCGGGTCCGCAACACACCACGGATGTGTGAATGTAGCCTAAACGGAACGGAAATACGGAAACGGAATGCATACGGAGTACATTCCGTTTTTTTTAGCGGAACCATTGAAATGAATAAGGGGGTCAGTCAGCACATCCCAAAGCGCAGGGGCACGTTGCTATGGCTGAGAACAAGACTGTTAAACAAAACATGCAATGCAACAGCTCACTGCAAACCAAATAATTTTACCTGTTATGTGCCATGACGGCTAGGGATCGACCGATTATCGGTTTTACCGATATTATCGGCCGATATTCAGGATTTTAAACGTTATCGGTATCGGCATCTATTTTGCCGATATACCGATAACGTATTAGGAACACAGAACGCGCTGCTCAGCGCTCTCTGTGTTCCCTCCGCAGCACAGGGGAGAAGGAAGCAGTGTCTCCCTCCCCCTGTGCTGCTGCTGCCGCTGCCGCCAATGACAGGAGAGAAGACAAGAGGAGGGGAGGGGCTGTGGCCACCGCTCCACCAATGAAGATGAGTCTTTCATTAATTCATATACAGGAGGCGGGAGCTGGCTGCAGAATCACATAGCCGGCTCCCGACCTCTATGAACGGTAGCTGCGGTCCGCGGTAGTTAACCCCTTAGGTGCCGCGGATCGCAGCTAACGCTCATAGAGGTCGGGAGCCGGCTATGTGATTCTGCAGCCAGCTCCCGCCTCCTGTATATGAATGAGAGACTTATCTTCATTGGTGGCGCAGTGCGCCCCCCCCCCAAGCCCCCCAGTATTAATCATTGGTGGCGCAGTGCGCCCCCCACCCCCATCCCAATAGTAAAAACATTGGTGGCGCAGTGCGCCCCCCCCCCAAGCCCCCCAGTATTAATCATTGGTGGCGCAGTGCGCCCCCCACCCCCATCCCAATAGCAAAAACATTGGTGGCGCAGTGCGCACCCCCATCCAGTATTAATCATTGGTGGCAGTGGCCACAGGATCCCCTCTCCCCTGCTCCTCCGATCGGAGCCCCAGCAGTGTAAGCCTGGGGCTCCGATCGGTTACCATGGCAGCCAGGACGCTATTGAAGCCCTGGCTGCCATGTTCAGCTCCATGCTGCTGTGTGCACAAAGCACAGAGCAGCAGGGACAGTGTGAGATCCTATTCACCCTGATAGAGATCTATCAGGGTGAATAGGACAAGGGGGCTAAAAGTTAGTAAAACAAAACAAAAAAAAACACAAAAATATTAAGTATAAATGAAAAAGATTTAAAAAATAAATAAAAAATACACGTTAACAATAAACATATTAATTTTCAGCAGATTTGTGTAGGAAATTTTTTTTTGCTCAAAAATGAAAATTCCCAGAATATCAGTATAAATTATCGGCTATCGGCCTGAAAGTTCACAAATTATCGGTATCGGCCCTAAAAAATCAATATCGGTCGATCCCTAATGACGGCTACCATATAATTCAGAAAGTGCAGGTTCCACATGCATGCTGGATCCGCCTGAATTTCTGTCATTTTTGGTGCCAAAATGGCCTCCATTATATCCACGGAAAGCATTTACCAGCATGCATGCCGGGCCCACTCCACACCACCCCTGGCGCCAAAAGATCACCAAGGACTGCAATGAGAGTCCACACACTATCTCTCTCCTGGTGGAACGCAAAAAACAGCCAGTAAACGGGGGGGGGGGGGGGGGGGGGGGGAACGGTCGTATGCAGGAGGCCTAACTTATATTTCATTTATTTAAATCTCTGCTCTTTCTAGGCTCAGTAGCCAAGTGGGCAGTCTTAGGCTGAGTTCACACGGGCGTTGCGGGAAAATGTGCGGGTGCGTTGCGGGAACATGCGCGATTTTTCCGCGCGAGTGCAAAACATTGTAATGCGTTTTGCACGCGCGTGAGAAAAATCGGCATGTTTGGTACCCAAACCCGAACTTCTTCACAGAAGTTCGGGCTTGGGATAGGTGTTCTGTAGATTGTATTATTTTCCCTTATAACATGGTTATAAGGGAAAATAATAGCATTCTGAATACAGAATGCATAGTACAATAGCGCTGGAGGAGTTAAAAAAATAATAATAATAATTTAACTCACCTTAACCCACTTGATCGCGCAGCCCGGCTTCTCTTCTGTCCTCATCTTAGCTGTGTGCAGGAAAAGGACCTGTGGTGACGTCACTCCGGTCATCACATGGTCCGTCACATGATCCTTCACCATGGTGATGGATCATGTGATGACCGGAGTGATGTCACCACAGGTCCTTTTCCTGCACACAGCTAAGGAGAGATGCCGGGCTGCGCGAGCAAGTGGATTAAGGTGAGTTAAATTATATATATTTTTTTTCTAACCCCTCCAGCGCTATTTTACTATGCATTCTGTATTCAGAATGCTATTATTTTCCCTTATAACCATGTTATAAGGGAAAATAATAATGATCGGGTCTCCATCCCGATCGTCTCCTAGCAACCGTGCGTGAAAATCGCACCGCATCCGCACTTGCTTGCGGATGCTTGCGATTTTCACGCAGCCCCATTCACTTCTATGGGACCTGCGTTGCGTGGAAAACGCACAATATAGAGCATGCTGCGATTTTCACGCAACGCATAAGTGCGTTGCGTGGAAAACGCACAATACACTGCGTGCAGAATTATTAGGCAAATGAGTATTTTGACCACATCATGCTCTTTATGCATGTTGTCTTACTCCAAGCTGTATAGGCTCGAAAGCCTACTACCAATTAAGCATATTAGGTGATGTGCATCTCTGTAATGAGAAGGGGTGTGGTCTAATGACATCAACACCCTATATTAGGTGTGCATAATTTCCTTTGGCAAAATGGGTCAAAAGAAGGACTTGACAGGCTCAGAAAAGTCAAAAATAGTGAGATATCTTGCAGAGGGATGCATCACTCTTAAAATTGCAAAGCTTCTGAAGCGTGATCATCGAACAATCAAGCGTTTCATTCAAAATAGTCAACAGGGTCGCAAGAAGCGTGTGGAAAAACCAAGGCGCAAAATAACTGCCCATGAACTGAGAAAAGTCAAGCCTGCAGCTGCCAAGATGCCACTTGCCACCAGTTTGGCCATATTTCAGAGCTGCAACATCACTGGAGTGCCCAAAAGCACAAGGTGTGCAATACTCAGAGACATGGCCAAGGTAAGAAAGGCTGAAAGACGACCACCACTGAACAAGACACACAAGCTGAAACGTCAAGACTGGGCCAAGAAATATCTCAAGACTGATTTTTCTAAGGTTTTATGGACTGATGAAATGAGAGTGAGTCTTGATGGGCCAGATGGATGGGCCCGTGGCTGGATTGGTAAAGGGCAGAGAGCTCCAGTCCGACTCAGACGCCAGCAAGGTGGAGGTGGAGTACTGGTTTGGGCTGGTATCATCAAAGATGAGCTTGTGGGGCCTTTTCGGGTTGAGGATGGAGTCAAGCTCAACTCCCAGTCCTACTGCCAGTTTCTGGAAGACACCTTCTTCAAGCAGTGGTACAGGAAGAAGTCTGCATCCTTCAAGAAAAACATGATTTTCATGCAGGACAATGCTCCATCACACGCGTCCAAGTACTCCACAGCGTGGCTGGCAAGAAAGGGTATAAAAGAAGAAAATCTAATGACATGGCCTCCTTGTTCACCTGATCTGAACCCCATTGAGAACCTGTGGTCCATCATCAAATGTGAGATTTACAAGGAGGGAAAACAGTACACCTCTCTGAACAGTGTCTGGGAGGCTGTGGTTGCTGCTGCACGCAATGTTGATGGTGAACAGATCAAAACACTGACAGAATCCATGGATGGCAGGCTTTTGAGTGTCCTTGCAAAGAAAGGTGGCTATATTGTTCACTGATTTGTTTTTGTTTTGTTTTTGAATGTCAGAAATGTATATTTGTGAATGTTGAGATGTTATATTGGTTTAACTGGTAAAAATAAATAATTGAAATGGGTATATATTTGTTTTTTGTTAAGTTGCCTAATAATTATGCACAGTAATAGTCACCTGCACACACAGATATCCCCCTAAAATAGCTAAAACTAAAAACAAACTAAAAACTACTTCCAAAAATATTCAGCTTTGATATTAAGGAGTTTTTTGGGTTCATTGAGAACATGGTTGTTGTTCAATAATAAAATTAATCCTCAAAAATACAACTTGCCTAATAATTCTGCACTCCCTGTATAGAGCATGCTGCGATTTTCACGCAACGCATAAGCTCAATACTCGCCCGTGTGAACTCTAAGGGCTGTTTCACACGAGCGGATGCCGTGCGTGACATCCGCTCCGTAAATGACAGCCAAGACCCGATGCAGACTGCAGAGGCACGGAGCAGTAACATAAGGCTCCATTCACACGTCCGCAAAATGGGTCCGCATCCTTTCCGCAATTTTGCGGAAAGTGTGCGGACCCATTCATTCTCTATGGGGACGGAATGGATGCGGACAGCACACAGTGTGCTGTCTGCAGCCGCAATTGCGGAGCGCGCCCCCGATTTTGGGTACGCAGCTCCGCAAAAAGATAGAGCATGTCCTATTCTTGTCCGCAGCTTGCGGACAAGAATAGGCATTTCAATGGGGGTGACGGGCTGGTGTGTTGCGGACCCGCAATTTGCGGGTCCGCAAAACATCACGGACGTGTGAATAGAGCCTAACTGATAATGCTCCGTGCCTCTCTGTGATCTCTTTACTACGAAATCACAGTGAGATAAAGTTGTAAAGTTGTCACTGTGATTTCGTAGTAAAGAGATCACAGAGAGGCACGGAGCATTATCAGTCATGTTAATGCTCCGTGCCTCTGCTGTCCGCATCGGGTCTTGGCACTCTTTCACGGAGCGGATGCCACGCACGGCATCCGCTCGTGTGAAACAGCCCTTACACACGAGCGTTCAGTCAGTTTTTTCCTAGCGGGTGCAATGCGTTTTGATGAGTTTTTCATGCGCGTGATAAAAAACTGAAGGTTTACAAACAACGTCTCTTAGCAACCATCAGTGAAAAACGCATCGCATCCGCACTTACTTCTGGATGCAATGCGTTTTTCACTGAAGCCCCATTCACTTCTATGGGGCCAGGGCTGCGTGAAAAACACAAAATATAGAACATGCTGCGTTTTTCACGCAACGCAGAACTGATGCATGGAAAAAACGCTCATGTACACAGACCCATTGAAATGAATGGGTCAGGATTCAGTGCGGGTGCTATGCGTTCGCATCACGCATTGCACCTGCGCTTAAAACTCGCTCATGTGAAAGGGGCCTTATAGGTGATTAGTTGATAGCTACTGTATTTCAGTTTTTTTTTTGTGGCATTTTATTCTGCCATTTTTTGCACAGAATGTACCTTAACACTAGCATTTTCTTCATAGTGTGATGTCAAAACATCTGAAAAAAAATGGCAAGAGCTACAACATGCATTTTTCTATGTGTGAATGTGCCCCTAAATGGATACTTGCTTAATGACCCACTTAGTAGGTCATGGGCATATTAGTTAAAGGGGTTGTCCGGGTTCAGAGCTGAACCCGGACATACCTCCACTTTCACACGGGCAGCCCCCCTTACAGGAGCATCGGAGCAGTTCATGCTCCGATGCTCTCCTTTGCCCTGCGCTAAATCGCGCATTTTTTGGAGATCCGGTGACGTACTGGGGCTCTCCATGGGGCTGCCAGGAGGCCCGGTGACATCACCGGCACTGATAGGCGGGATTTAGCGCTGCCCTAGCCAGTAAACCAGCTAGGGCAGCGCTAAAGCCCGCCCATCAGAGCCGGTGACGTCACCGAACACATTGCCGGGCGGAAGTTTCCGCCTGGCAGTTTGTTATGATAAACAAAAGAGCCCTTGCCCTGCGCGATGTAGCGCAGGGCAAGGGAGCGCATCGGAGCATGAGATGCTCCGATGCTAGCCTCAGGGGGGCTGCCTGGGTGAAAATAAGGGTATGTCCGGGTTCAGCTCTGAACCAGGACAACCCCTTCAATAGCTTTATTTTCATATAGTCATAACAGACTAAAGATTGCCCTATTAAGTCATTTATTAACATACTCATAGAAAATATTGGTAATGTTTAAAACACTACAGTGGAACACACAGGGTTAAGTATGTTTACTGCTTGGCTTCTCAGCAGTGAGGATAGATTATTCTGTTAGTAACTGGGCCGGTGTGTTGCGCGCACACACCAACTCATCTCATCAATGGAGGAGACAGCTGCTATTACATGCAGCGATCTCCATTGCTAATGTCATCACCCATCCCCATACACAATCATTGTTTGCCAGCAGCAGTGGCTGTTTAGACAGCATCCTCATGTAAGCCCAAGCTCTGACTGTACTAGACCCCTAATAAAAGAAGGCCCTTAAAGGGGTTGTCTCATCACAGACAGGATTGCTAGGATATGCCCCCATTGTCTGATAGGTACGGGTCTCACTGCTGGGACCCGCACCTATATCAAGAACAGAGCCCCGAAAGTGTTGTAGCGCGCACTGCGCATACACAGCCGCCCTCCATTGATTTTCTATAGTGCCGCTGAAAATAGGCAAGCTATTTCCATCAGGCCATAGAAGTGAGTGGGAGCGGTGGCAGGTCATGCACGGTGCGCTCCCATTCACTTCTATGAGGAGCGCGCTTGGTGGTGGCGAGACCGGAGTCCTCCAGCCACCACCTTGCGGGGCTCCTTTCCAAAATATAGGTGAGGGTCCCACCGCTAGCGATATGCCCCCATTGTCTCCGATGAGACAACCCCTTTAAGGTCCTATATACTCAGAGGGTGGGCCCTCAGAATCATCTCTTGTGGTGGGCCCGATACTGTTTAGTGTCATCATTGCTTATAAAAGCAAAGTTCCACTTTTCAGTGTATAAGACTCTGCAATCTTAGAGAAAGAATCAGTTTTGCCTCTCGACATCCCTTTGTATAGGGTTTCTAACTGACTTTCACAATCAAACTAAAAATAACTGCAATCAATATTCCTTCCAGATATCAATGAAACACCTTTTAGACATGAAGGCTTTTTTTTCGTTATCAGCTTTTACCTCTGGAATGATATGTATAATTTTGCAGAATCTACTATTTATACCCACGAAACAGGCCAGTAAAAATTGCATGCAAAAAATATTTCCACAGTTGAAATAAGGTTGAAAATTGCTCCCTGTGGTGTCAATAGTAATAGGAATTCACATTTTGTATCATAGGTGCAGTAAACTTGAAAGATGTAGGAAACCAGTAGAGGGCAGCAGCTGAGCACTGACAGTATGGGAGTCAAGAACTAGATATAACAGGAGAATTAATCAATTAGCCACTAAATAAATAAAAAAAGTGAAAAATATACACAATGGGTAATATAAGCATGAAAAGTAGGGAAGTGAAGAATGGATTTTGATCCCATAACCCCTGAGTTATGGGATCAAAATCCATTCTGTTAACTACTTAATTTACAAAAATAATCAAGAGATTCACAAGCTAGATTGAACATGTTTGTAGCACATAAAGCCTTCCCCTCAATGTTTACCTGCTCGCCGTCGACAGCGCAGCGGTCAGCAGGTGTAATTACAAGCTGTCTCATTCACTTCGATGGGACGGCTGGTTCCTATACAAGCGTATAAGAACAAGCCATCCCAAAGAAGTGAAAGGGACAGCTTGTAATTACACCTGCTGACCGCTGCGCTGTCGACGGCGAGCAGGTAAACATTGAGGGGAAGGCTGCGCTCACATGGAGCACATAACATAACATGCTGCAGATTTGGAAATCCGCAATGCAGGTCAATTTCCGCATTGGAAACAATCCACAAAGTATACATGAGTTTTGTGTAATCTCATACACTTTGTTGGTACTGTACTACACTGCGGTTTTACCACACAGGAATCAGCTCGTAAAAAAAAAGTGCGTATTCCGCAACGTGTGCAGGTGGTAGTGTATAATGTGATGGAAATATTAATTAAGCCAGTAAAAGAGACAATATGGACAATCACAATACATTAGTAAGTGCCTTGTATAAACTTTATCTATGTGATAAATGTGCATGTTAGTAACAATTCCCTGCAGGTTAAAAGCGCTGCATCTATATGTTACTTTAACCCTGCGATTTTCCGTTTCTGCGTTTAAATTTTTCACTCCCTGCCTTCTCAGAGCCATAACTTTTTTTATTTTTCCATTCACATAGCCTTATGAGGTCTTTTTTTTTGTGGGACACGTTGTTTTGTTCTAATGGCACCGTTTAATATTGCATATTATAGTGGGGAGCTGGAAAAAAATTCTAAATAGGGGGGGGGAATCGGAAAAAAATGCTTTTTTTAACGGCTTTACTGTTTGAAAAAGCAAGAAACCTGGCGGCAATGGTGCCCGCTGCATGTGCAAGTGGGTGTCTTCTTTAAACTGCCGACTTCCGCCGAACATGTACAGTAGAGGTCGCCAAGGGGTTAAAGAGGACCTGTCACCACTCTTGACATGCCTGTTTTAGTAACTACTTGCATTCCCCATGTAATACCAATTCTGAAGCGTCTATTCTTATGACTTTATTTTGCAGTTAAGTTTGATCACTTTTATAAAAAAATCTGTGGAAGGTGAAGCGACCAAAAAAAAAAAAAGGGCAAATAGGCTATTTTAGCTTTTTTTTTCGTTACGCCATTTACCGTATGGGATATATATTTTATTAGTACGGTCGTTTCCGCAGGCCGTGATTCCCATTATGTTTATTTTTTATCGTTTTATGTATTTTTATTTTTAAGGAAAGGGTTATATATCTTTTTAAAAACATTTATTAGTTTTTTTTTACACTTTTTTTTTATAGTTCGAGGAAAGGGGGGTGATTTGAATTTTTATATTTTTTATTTTTTTTATATATTTTTAAAATCATTTATTAGTTTTTTTACACTTTTTTTTTTATAGTTCCCATAGGGAACTATAACAAGCAATGATCAGATTGCTTCTCTCATAGACCCCAATGCATTAGCATTGGAGTCTATTAGGATTAGGCCTATTGCACACGACCGTATGGCTTTTTCAGTGTTTTGCGGTCCGTTTTTCATGGATCCGCTGTTCCGTTTTTTGTTTCCTTTGTGTTTCTGTTTCTGTTCCGTTTTTCCGTTCCGTTTTTCCGTATGGCATATACAGTATATAGTAATTACATAGATAAAATTGGGCTGGGCATAACATTTTCAATAGATGGTTCAGCAAAGAACGGAAACGGAAGACATACGGATGCATTTCCGTATGTGTACCTTTTTTTTGCTGACCCATTGACTTGAATGGAGCCACGGAATGTGATTTGCGGGCAATAATAGGACATGTTCTATGTTAAAACGGAACGGAAAAACGGAAATACGGAAACGGAATGCATACGGAGTACATTCCGTTTTTTTGCGAAACCATTGAAATGAATGGTTCGGAAAATGGAACGTATACGGAACGCAAAAAACGGCCAGTAAACGGGGAAAAAAAACGGCCGTGTGCAGGAGACCTTATACTATGTTGCAGGCAGGGGCTCCATAGGAACTAATGTCCGGAAGCCTTTTATCATTCAGGAGTACAGAGGCTGACGCACACACCATCCGGCTCCCCCGATCCTTGCTAAGGGGAGCCGGAGCACAACCGGAAGTGCGCGCTTCTGGGTTTTTGTGCTCCTAGATGCTGTGGTCACTTTTGCCACAGCATCTGAGGGGTTAAATGTACGCGATGGACATTATTAAAACAGCAGGCACCATCTTTATAGTCCCGCCCAGCGCCGTACATGTATGCCTCTGGTTGGGAAGGAGTTAAACATGCCTAGGATAACTATATCTATCCTAAGATAAGTAATACTATAAGATGGTCTTTTCTGCTGTCAATCTTCTATGTTTCTACGCTGTAAAATACACGATGAAATGATTTCAATGGCACCCATTAGGCATGCTGTGTTAGTACATTTCTATACAGGTTTTGTTACGTGAATGACCTTATATCTGGCAGGACAGAATGAATATCATTTACATGTCTTTGGCTACTTTGTGCAGTGGAGTTTATGAATCGGAGAACTGCAGGGAGCTGCCACACATTATCACGATTATTGGCTTATGTTTATAAACATGCAGAGAAACCTATAGAGTCATCACAGCTTTAACAAGCTGCAAAGACAACAGTCCTAATTGCTGCTATGTCCCTTGAGGAGGCTGGTAACTGTCAGCACAGCACATGTACAACAGTCAGTGCTGCAGGCTCTTCTGCTTGCTGCTCCACTCAGTGCTGCCTGCTGTTACCGAATGTCATCATCCACAAGACTTTACTGGGGATCTTGGCATACCGTATTTGTTAAATAGCCCACTGCGTAACCACGTTCACATTCTTGCAGGAACGTAAAAGAAAGTGATTAACCCTTTCCTAATGCAGCGATTTTCCATTTTTGTATTTTTGTTTTTTTTACTTCCTTCCTTCTCAGAGCCATAACTTTTTTATTTTTCAATTCGCATAGCCATATCAGGGCTTGTTTTTTTGTGGAACAAGTCACACTTTTTAATGTCATCATTTAATATTGCATATGATGTAGCGCAGGGGTGCACAACCCGCGGCCCGCGGGCCGCATGCGGCCCGCACAGCCAGTTTTTGCGGCCCCCGTACTCCTGCACAGAGACACAGCTGATCGTCTGCCTCTGCGATCAGCGCGTCCCTGTGAAAAATAAAGCCGGCTCTGAAGGCCCCGCCCCCTGCAGCTGCTTTCACTTGATTCGGCTCCAGCCCGGAGCGCTCGGAATGCCCCGCCCCCTGAAGCTGCGCTCACTACTCACCGCCTCCCAGAGCCAACACACAGGTCCCCCGCCTCCCCCTGACGTCTCACTGACTGGGCGCTCCCTCGTGTGCCTGCACCGCATCACATACTGGGCCAATCAGCATTAGCAGTGTGCAAATACCTGCTGCTGATTGGCCCAGTGTATTGCTGGCAGGCAGCAGGCGCGCATCCTCCAGGCTGGAAGAAGTTATTGATTTGTTCTGCCCGCACACCTCACCAGTGCCACCCAAAACATTAATACCACAGCCATTCTGGACCTGTGCCACTGCCAGCCCGTCCACACAGTAAGACACCGCCCCAGCCACAATCTTTACATACAACCAGGGATTCTATTAAAAAAAACTTAAAGGGGTATTCCTATCATGGACAATGGGGGCATATCGCTAGGATATGCCCCCATTGTCTTATAGGTGCGGGTCCCACCACTGGGACCAGCACCTATATTGAGAATGGAGCGGGGAGCGCTGTGTCTGGAGGACCCCAGATTTCCCGGGGTCCGTCCACCACCAAGCGCTTCTCCCCGCCTCTCCCATAGAAGTGAATGGGAGAGTACCGCGCATGCGCGGCCCATGCTCCCATTCATTTTTATGAGGCCGACGGAAATAGCTGAGCCAGCACTCGGTTATTTTCGGTGGCCCCATAGAAATGAATGGAGGGAGGCTGCGCATGCGCAGTGTGCCCGCCTTCACTTTTGGGGCTCCATTCTCTATATAGGTGCGGGTTCCAGCGGTGGGACCAGCACCTATAAGACAATGGGGGCATATGCTGCTAGCGATATGCCCCCATTGTCCATGATGGGAATACCCCAAGTCATTAAAAAACCTTACCCCACGTGACTTCCAGGGGTGTGCGCCTCCGCGCAAATGCAGTACCAGGGCATGGGTAAGCTAAAATTACAGTGAGCATTGACTCATGGATGCGCCCACGGACACCGCGCATGCGCTCTCAGGGGTAAGGAGATCTGACAGTCTTTTTTCTTGTAAAATCTCCTTACCCTCACTACACAGCGCGCTTCAGATTCATTACCGGCTGGCTTCGATCAGGATCAGGTCGGTCTCTATGTGCAGTGAGGGTAAGGAGATTTTACAATCCGCGCGTGCGCAGTGTGAGGGTAAGGAGAATTAACAAGACAAAAGACCGTCAGATCTCCTTACCCCTGAGAGCGCATGTGCGGTGTCCGTGGGCGCATCCATGAGTCAATGCTCACTGTAATTTTAGCTTACCCATGCCCTGGTACTGCACTTGCGCAGAGGCGCACACCCGCGGAAGTCACGTGGGGTTGTGTTTTTTAACAACGTAAGATTTTTTGATAGATCACTGGATCATTAATGAAAAAAAAATCTGTACTAATAACAGTCTCTCTTAGCACTTGCATAATAAAAAAATTTTGAATGGACCCCTCAGCTGTCTGGCACCTCTGACCAGCAGAGACACTTGACTTCTTCCATAATACAGTCCAAATTCCAATTATTGTCCATAGACAAGTCATGAATATATATGTACATTGTACATATGAATGGAAATTTAAGTTATGGCTATTGTAAAGTGGCGAGAAAAAATTCAAAAATGAAAATGGGCTGGTACTTAAAGGGGCTATCCAGGAAAAGATATTAATGAATTATCCTCAGGATGGGTCATCAGTATTAGATCTGTAGGGGTGCGACACCACAGACCCCCGCCTATCAGCTGTTAGAAAAGGCATTTAAAGGGGTTTTGCCATCTCAGACAATGGGGGCATATTGCTAGGATATGCCCCATTGTCTGATGGGTGAGGGTCCCACCTCTAAAACCTGCATCTACAATGAGACCGGAGCGGGTAAATGAACGGAGGGAGCACTGCGCATCTGCAGCCGCCCTCCATTCATTTCTATGGGGCCACCAAAAATAGCCGAGCACTGGCTCGGCTATTTCCGTCTGCCCCATAGAAATGAATAGGAACAGGGGCCGCGCGTGCACGGTACGTTCCCATTCACTTCTATGGGAGCAGCGGAGAGCAGCACTTGGTGGTGGATGGACCCGGGAAATCTGGGGTCCTCTAGCCATAGCTCTCCCCGCTCCGTTCTCGTTGTAGGTGCGGGTCCCAATAGTGGGACCCACACCTATCAGACAATGGCATTGTATGTAATGGGAATACCCCTTTTAAGCGCCACAGCCTCTTCCTAGGTAATGTGACATCACTGTACATCAGTCGCATGGATTAGTAGCGTATCAATAAAGGCTGAGCTGCAATACCAAGTACTGCCACTATAAGATTTTACAGGTTTTAGAAGAGGGGAAAAAAATCAAATAAAATATATTTTTAATTAGACTGCAGATCAGACCCGTATATCAAAGACCCCCCATGTCAGACCTCAGCTCAGACCCCCATACCAGATCAGACCTCCGATCAGAACCCCCATATCAGAGGCCCATCAGAAATAAAATAAATAAATTCACTTACCTCTCCTCCTCCGCTGCTACTCTCCAGGGCCAGCGATCTCTCCGCTGCTACTCTCCAGGTCCAGCGATCTCTCCGCTGCTACTCTCCAGGTCCAGCGATCTCTCCGCTGCTACTCTCCAGGTCCAGCGATCTCTCCGCTGCTACTCTCCAGGTCCAGCGATCTCTCCGCTGCTACTCTCCAGGTCCAGCGATCTCTCCGCTGCTACTCTCCAGGTCCAGCGATCTCTCCGCTGCTACTCTCCAGGTCCAGCGATCTCTCCGCTGCTACTCTCCAGGTCCAGTGATTTCTCCTGCAGTCACACTCCCTGATCTTCTCTGGGCTCATGCCGCATGCAGCCTCAGGTCATAGCGCGCACACTACTTTCTGGCGATGTACGCAGTCAGGACACAGCAGCGCAGCCCAGAAAAGACCAAGTAGGAGGGGGAGTACAGCGCTTCACTGACTGCTCCCCTCGACTCCTGCATACTAGTGAGCTCTTCTATAATGAAGCACTCACTAGTATTCGCTTTATAAGATGCACATACATTTTCACTGACAAGTTGGGTGAAAAAAGTGCATCTGATAAAGCAGAAAATATGCTATAAATTTGGTATCGCCAAGATTGTACTGATCCGAGTAAGGCCTCCTGCACACGACCGTTGTGTGCACCCATGGCCGTTGTGCCGTTTTCCGTTTTTTTTTGCGGACCCATTGACTTTCAATGGGTCCGTGGAAAAATCGGAAAATGCACCGTTTTGCAGCCGCATCCGTGATCCGTGTTTCCTGGCCGTGAAAAAAATATGACCTGTCCTATTTTTTTCACGGCCAACGGCTCACGGACCCATTCAAGTCAATGGGTCCGTGAAAGAACACGGATGCACACAAGATTGGCATCCGTGTCCGTGATCCGTGTCCGTAGGTTACTTTTTATACAGACGGATCCGAAGATCCGTCTGCATAAAAGCTTTTTCATAGCTGAGTTTTCACTTTGTGAAAACTCAGAACCGACAGTATATTCTAACACAGAGGCGTCCCCATGGTAATGGGGACGCTTCAGGTTAGAATATACTAAAAGAACTGTGTACATGACTGCCCCCTGCTGCCTGGCAGGTGCTGCCAGGCAGCAGGGGGCAACCCCCCCCCCTGTAGTTAACACATTGGTGGCCAGTGCGGCCGCCCCCCCCCCCTCCCTCCCTTGTAGTTAACTCGTTGGTGGCCAGTGGGCCCTCCTCCCTCCCCTGTAGTTAACCCCTTGGTGGCCAGTGGGCCCTCTCCCCTCCCTCCCCCTCCTAATTAAAATCTCCCCCCCTATCATTGGTGGCAGCGGAGAGTACCGATCGGAGTCCCAGTTTAATCGCTGGGGCTCCGATCGGTAACCATGGCAACCAGGACGCTACTGCTGTCCCGGTTGCCATGGTTACTTAGCAATTTGTAGAACCATTATACTTACCTGCGAGCTGCGATCTCTGCGTCCGGCCGGGAGCTCCTCCTACTGGTAAGTGACATGACCTGTCACTTACCAGTAGGAGGAGCTCCCGGCCGGACGCAGAGATCGCAGCTCGCAGGTAAGTATAATGGTTCTACAAATTGCTAAGTAACCATGGCAACCGGGACAGCAGTAGCGTCCTGGTTGCCATGGTTACCGATCGGAGCCCCAGCGATTAAACTGGGACTCCGATCGGTACTCTCCGCTGCCACCAATGATAGGGGGGGAGATTTTAATTAGGAGGGGGAGGGAGGGGAGAGGGCCCACTGGCCACCAACGAGTTAACTACAGGGGAGGGAGGGGGGGGGGGGCGGCCGCACTGGCCACCAATGTGTTAACTAGGGGGGGGGCACTGGCCACCAATGAGTTAACTACAAGGGAGCGAGGGGGGGGGGAGGCCGCACTGGCCACCAATGTGTTAACTACAGGGGGGGGGCTGCCCCCTGCTGCCTGGCAGCACCTGCCAGGCAGCAGGGGGCAGTCATGTACACAGTTCTTTTAGTATATTCTAACCTGAAGCGTCCCCATCACCATGGGAACGCCTCTGTGTTAGAATATACTGTCGGATTTGAGTTTCACGATGTAACTCAAATCCGACGGTATATTCTAACATAGAGGCGTTCCCATGGTAATGGGGACGCTTCAAGTTAAAATATACCATCAGATTGGAGAAAACTCCGATCCTATGGTATATTAACTCCTGACTTTACATTGAAAGTCAATGGGGGACGGATCCGTTTGCAATTGCACCATATTGTATCAACGTCAAACGGATCCGTCCCCATTGACTTGCATTGTAATTCAGGACGGATCCGTTTGGCTCCGCACGGCCAGTCGGACACCAAAACGACTTTTTTTTCATGTCCGTGGATCCTCCAAAAATCAAGGAAGACCCACGGACGAAAAAACGGTCACGGATCACGGAAAAACGGGACCCGTTTTTGCGGACCGCAAAAAAATACGGTCGTGTGCAGGAGGCCTAAGGTTACTTTCACACAAGCATTTTTGCTGGATCCGTCATGGATCAGTAAAAACACTTGTCATGATAATACAACCATCTGCATCTGTTATGAACGGATCCAGTTGTATTATCTTTAAAATAGCCAAGACGGATCCGTCATGAACTTCATTGAAAGTAAATGGGGGACGGATCAATTTTCTATTGTCTCTGAGAAAACAGATCCATCCTTATTGACTTACTTCCGTCTTGCTTTGCATCTCAAGACGCACTCAAAAATGCTGCTTGCTGAACGCAATGAAACAGAACGGAATGCATTCTGGTGCACTCAAATCCCTTCAATTCAGTTTTGTCCCCATTAACAATGAATGGGGACAAAACTGAAGTGTTTTCCTCCGGTATTGAGATGTGCGAAAGTAGGCTATTAAAGCCACCTAGTGGCATATTAAACTATTAACATAGCAATGTTCAATAAACTACCTTCATTCCAGCAAGGGTCTTCTTTCTTTTATTCATGTTGTCATTTTGATAAAAAAGCTATTTTCCAGATATGCTAATTAACCTTCAAGGTGCCCAGAGGGGCGTTATTTCTCTCCTCTAGTGCACAGTAACGCCCCCTGCAGTGCCCACCCCGCCTTTATTTCAAGCCCAGCATGCCTCCTTATAAATAAATGTACTTCCACATCTGAGCCGAACAGTGCCGCCCCCTCCGCTACGTCATGTAATTTATTCACCCCACGATCCTTGCATCCTCCTTCCATGCCCATGAAATCTCGCGCAGCTGCAGTATCGCCGACTGCCTGGACCTGTCCTTGAGGGCAACAGCCTCAATAGTGTCACTGGGCATGCGCAGAGCCCAGTGACCTAATCAGAGCGCTGTTGCCTCTGCGGCTGCGCGAGATTTCATGGGCATGGAAGGAGGACGCAAGGATCGTGGGGTGAATAAATTACATGACGTTGTGGAGGGGGCAGCGCCGTTCGGCTCAGATGTGGGAGTACATTTATTTATGAGGAGGTGTGCAGGGCTTGAAATAAAGGTGGGCTGGGCACTGCAGGGGGGCCTTACTGGGCACTAGAGGAGAGGAAAATAGCCCCTCTGGGCACCTTGAAGGTTAATTAGCATATCTGAAAAATCAAAATGACAACTTGAATAAAAGAAAAGACCCTTGCTGGAATGAAGGTAGTTTATTGAACATTGCTATGTTAACAGTTTAATATGCTCAAACTAGGTGACAGATTTCCTAGTTTAAGGTTATCATGTCATTAATTAGTGCACAGTTAAACCTTATTTGAAAGTTTAAAATGTAACTGTCATTTTATTTTTGTAATGTATCGGGGCAGTGATACTGACCATTTTTGTAATATAATTTAAATTGTACATTTCTATTAGAAAATTAGCTCTAAAGTGGCCCTTTCTCAGCCTTAGCAGCGCTCCTCTGTCTTCTGCTTACATAACACAGTCAGTGTTGAGCGCGTCTCCACAGTTATATAAACAGAAGACAGAGGAGCGCTGCTAAGGCTGAGAAAGGGCCACTTTAGAGCTAATTTTCTAATAGACAATTTCAGTAATTAAAGTATATTATAAAAATGGTCAATATAACTGCCCTGATACATTACAAAAAAAAATAAAAAATGACAGTTACATTATAAATTTTCCTGTTCCTCAACCTATATGTGATATGTTTTTCACAGGTCTGAGACAGCTAAGGGTCTTTGCTGCACATACCTAAAATGGATGCTGCAGGCAGTGCAAAGAAAAGAAAAATTACAGATGAGAACAGGAAATTTAATGAGACCTGGACAGAAAAGTTCTTCTTTATTGAAGAAAGAGGAAAGCTAGTTTGCTTAATTTGCAAAAGTGTAGTTGCAGTGCCGAAGGAATTCAATGTTAAGCGGCACTACGAAACCAAACATTCCAATTTTGAGCAATTTAAGGGAGAATTGCGCAAACAGAAGATCTTATCTTTACAGCGCAGCTTAACTGTACAGCAGACTATGTTCACCAAGATATCTAAAGAAAGTGAAATGGCTATGGAAGTTAGTTATGAAATATCAGAATTTAAAGCAAAGTCTTCCAGACCATTCACAGATGGTGACTTTGTAAAAAAGTGCCTCGTTGTTTCTTCACAGAAACTATGCCCAGAGTCTGTTAAAAAATTTGAATCTATTAGCCTCAGTCGTATGACTGTTCAACGCAGGATTGCTGATATGGCTGCAGATGTTTCAGGACAGACAGAAGAAAAGGCAAAAAAAATTATTTTCTTTTCTCTGGCAGCAGATGAGTCAACAGATATCAGTTCCACTGCTCAACTACTGGTTTTTATTCGGGGGATCACCACAGATTTTCATATTTTTGAGGGATTACTTGGAATGATCTCATTTCAAGGGCAAACAAAGGGAAGTGATTTGTTAAGCGGTATATTGGAATTATGTGCCAAGATGGATCTAGATTTAAGTAAGCTAGTTGGAATTGTTACTGATGGAGCTCCAGCCATGATAGGCTCCAAAAGTGGTATGGTTTCTTTGTTAAGGCAACACCTCGGAGAGCACAAGCACCATCTGATTCAGTTTCATTGCATCATCCACCAACAATCCCTGTGTGGAAAAGAGCTTGGATTTGAAAATGTAATGAAAGTTGTTGTCAGTGTTGTCAACTTCATAAAATCGCGAGGACTTAACCATCGGCAGTTTAAATCTTTTCTAGAAGAGATTGATGCTGAATATCAGGACCTAGTTTTTTATACAGAAGTAAGGTGGATGAGCCGGGGGAAAACCTTGCAACGTTTTTTTGAATTGTTGGAAGAAATAAAATTATTTCTTGTTCGGAAGGATAAAATAGTTGAAGAACTACAAGATGACAAGTGGCTGTGTGACCTTGCTTTCTTGGTAGACATCACACAACATCTGAATGCACTGAATGCAAAACTACAAGGGAAAAATCAGTTTGTTAGTAATCTTTGTAACTATATCTTTGCATTTCAATCCAAACTAAAATTGTTCCAATCTCACCTTGAAAATGGCAATCTTGTGCATTTCCCAGCATGCAGACAAAAATGTGTCAGTGGCGCAAACATGTCTGAGTATGTCGCAAAACTTGCACATCTCCAGTCCATATTTGAGCACCGCTTCACTGATTTTAAAAATGAGAAAAAGGGTTTTGAAATGTTTGCAGACCCATTTTCAGTTATTCCTGATGAAGCACCCCCAGAATTCCAACTGGAACTCATTGATCTTCAGTCATGTGACAGTCTACGAAACAAGTTTAAGGAAGGGGATTTACTTAACTTCTATAAATGTGTGCCAGGAGATGAATATCCCAAATTGTGTGAAAGAGCAGCTATTTATGCCTGCCTGTTTGGGTCAACATACTCTTGCGAGCAGGCATTTTCTATTATGAACATTAGCAAATCAAAATTTAGGAGTAGACTTACTAATGAGAATCTTCAGTCAATTCTGCAACTAGCCACAACTGAACTGAGACCTAACATCCAAAAACTTGCGAAAAATATGCAACCCCAGAAATCACACTAACTCCTCTTTCACAAACTAAAATTTGGTGAAATCAACACCCAGTTGCTTTTATATTTGCAGTTCTAAAGTTTATTTTACTAATCTCTAATTAACATTTAATTAGTACTGTACTGTGCAGTATATGTTATTTAACTGTTACTGGTATGTAAACCTTGTTCTGTTTATTGTGAGCAGGATACATAAATAAACTGCATAACACAGCATATATTTGTACTCCCAATCCTGTTATGAGGAATTTTCTCATATTTTTCATGGCTTTTTAGTAGGCCTCTGTGCCATTCAAAACATGCAGTGGTGCATGAAAATTGTAGTATGAATTAATTGGCAATCCAATGGCGGGTTTACACAGCCTGATTGTAGGTTATCAGGTACGAATGTTACTATGAATGCTTGTTCCTGATAATCGGCCTATGTAAGTGTGCTGCCGATTGGGTGAATTGATCTGTCATGCAGCACATTAAATCTGTGAACAAAGCTCTGCTGTCCAGAAACAATGAATCTGTATGAGGATGAGAGATGGTAGTAGCAATGTAAATGAAGCTTTTCACCTCAACTGATGAGCAGGCAGTTATTGGGAAGGAACCGTTCATAATCAACTGCTCCATCTGCTCCTGTGTGGTATTGCTATATGAATGCATCAATGTATACTAAATATTAATGATGCAAAACAAGTTATAGTTTTCATGCAGTAAACTTTTACAGTTTAAGCAGCTCAATTTTTTTTTGTGGCCCCAGGAGACAGAACAATGCGACAATGCGGCCCTCAGACCAAAATAGGTTGTGCACCCCTGATGTAGCGGGAAGCTGGAAAAAAAATTCCATGGTGTGAAATAAAATAAAAAAGGGGCACATTTACTAAACCCGGCATTTTAGACGCTGGTCTTAATAAAGCCCTAAGCTGGCAGTGGTTCTGCAGAAGTTATGAAGAGGCGCCGGCCTCTTCATACCTTCGGCGCATCCAGCGCCAGTTCTAAATGTAAGAACGCTTCTTAGCTGAAGAAATAGATGTATAAATTACAGGTTTTACTGAATCTTTTCCCATAAAAATATAAATCTGCTCAGCTCCTCCTGCTCTATAACATGGTGCTGTCAGATTGCAATACATTTTTCGGTGACAGGTCCTCTTTAATACAAAAAAAAAAAATTCAACTTTGGAAAAAAATATTTTTTTCTTTGCCATATTCTGACCCCATAACATTTATATATTTCCATCTTTGGAGCTATGTGAGGGCTAATTTTTTGCAGGGCGACATGAGGGGACAGGAAGTGCGATCATTAGATTGCTTTTTACATACACTACTGTGAATTAATAGCAGTATATTCCAATGCAGTGCTGCCACCTGTAGGCCTACATTTAAATATATAGCTGTGATTGGCCTGGTAGCCTCATACAGGCTCCAGCCTATTACAACAGATGCACTGAGATCACAATTCACCATGGCATCTGAGGGGTTAAATGTCTGTGATAGGTGTTATTGCCGATTGCAGTCATTAGCCCCAGTTGTCTGCTGTGTGAAACTCAGTGGCTATGGTGCCTGCTCCACTCCAAAGCAGGTGCCATCTTTAAAGACCAAGTTGGGAGAAGGTTAAATACAGTATTGGAGATATATTGGAAAAGCACACCATAAGTAAGGTGCGGTGCAACTAGAAAAGGGTTCTCCAACCCAATTTGAGTAAGCTAGACATTCAGTGCACACGCAAAAGTGGGTAAAAATTGTATTTTTTAATCTTAGGCGAGATATTTGTACATAATTTCCATTGTCTCAGCAAAAAATGAAAAGAAAGAGAGAACATTGATGGTGTCAAGAATCATTTCTCAACATGATGATGATGATGACGTTTCTCAAGTCATATCAGAAGGGTCATATGTAAGGAGAAATGCTGAGACCGTATGTTATGTTATTATTGCTAATTAAATGAACTACATTTACACTGATACATTTTGTGATGTATCATGGTTATGAACACGCTGGCATAAGTAAAAACTAATAACAAAAGAAACAATACCACTTTTGCCCTGCTGCTTCCAGAATTGTGCTCCAATCCTCCCCGCCACTGTTTCTTTTCCTGGCTGCAGTGGTGCTTTTATACACTACTCAAAAAAATAAAGGGAACACAAAAATAACACATCCTAGATCTGAGTTAATTAAATATTCTTCTGAAATACTCTGTTCTTTACATAGTTGAATGTGCTGACAACAAAATCACACAAAAATAAAAAAATGGAAATCAAATTTTTCAACCCATGGAGGTCTGGATTTGGAGTCACACTCAAAATTAAAGTGGAAAAACACACTACAGGCTGATCCAACTTTGATGTAGTGTGTGTGGCCTCCACGTGCCTGTATGACCTCCCTACAACGCCTGTGCATGCTCCTGATGAGGTGGCGGACGGTCTCCTGAGGGATCTCCTCCCAGACCTGGACTAAAGCATCTGCCAACTCCTGGACAGTCTGTGGTGCAACGTGACGTTGGTGGATAGAGCGAGACATGATGTCCCAGATGTGCTCAATTGGATTCAGGTCTGGGGAACGGGCGGGCCAGTCCATAGCATCAATGCCTTCGTCTTGCAGGAACTGCTGACACACTCCAGCCACATGAGGTCTAGCATTGTCTTGCATTAGGAGGAACCCAGGGCCAACCGCACCAGCATATGGTCTCACAAGGGGTCTGAGGATCTCATCTCGGTACCTAATGGCAGTCAGGCTACCTCTGGCTAGCACATGGAGGGCTATGCGGCCCTCCAAAGAAATGCCACCCCACACCATTACTGACCCAATGCCAAACCGGTCATGCTGGAGGATGTTGCAGGCAGCAGAACGTTCTCCACGGCGTCTCCAGACTCTGTCACGTCTGTCACATGTGCTCAGTGTGAACCTGCTTTCATCTGTGAAGAGCACAGGGCGCCAGTGGCGAATTTTCCAATCTTGGTGTTCTCTGGCAAATGCCAAACGTCCTGCACGGTGTTGGGCTGTAAGCACAACCCCCACCTGTGGACGTCGGGCCCTCATATCACCCTCATCGAGTCTGTTTCTGACCGTTTCAGCAGACACATGCACATTTGTGGCCTGCTGGAGGTCATTTTGCAGGGCTCTGGCAGTGCTCCTCCTGTTCCTCCTTGCACAAAGGCGGAGGTAGCGGTCCTGCTGCTGGGTTGTTGCCCTCCTACGGCCTCCTCCACGTCTCCTGATGTACTGGCCTGTCTCCTGGTAGCGCCTCCATGCTCTGGACACTACGCTGACAGACACAGCAAACCTTATTGCCACAGCTCGCATTGATGTGCCATCCTGGATAAGCTGCACTACCTGAGCCACTTGTGTGGGTTGTAGACTCCGTCTCATGCTATCACTAGAGTGAAAGCACCGCCAGCATTCAAAAGTGACCAAAACATCAGCCAGGAAGCATAGGAACTGAGAAGTGGCCTGTGGTCACCACCTGCAGAACCACTACTTTATTGGGGGTGTCTTGCTAATTGCCTATAATTTCCACCTGTTGTCTATCCCATTTGCACAACAGCATGTGAAATTGATTGTCACTCAGTGTTGCTTCCTGAGTGGACAGTTTGATTTCACAGAAGTGTGATTGACTTGGAGTTACATTGTGTTGTTTAAGTGTTCCCTTTATTTTTTTGAGCAGTGTAGTATGTGCACACACAACTGCTGCAACCAATCAATGGCCTCAGCAGCGACTGCTGAGGCCACTAACTGACTGCATGGTGACCTGTGTGCATGGATTGTCAGGGCTGCAACCAGGAAGATGATGTCAATGGTGCAAAACTGGAAGCGAAGGGGACAAAACTGGTAAGTATTGCTTCTTTTGTTATTTCAGATGATTTACAGGGGCTGTTGGCACAGAGAGAGGTATCCTATAAGAGTAGGTTTGCATACAGAAGGAGAACATCTTACTGTGGTGGATGGGCACATATTATTTTCAGCAAAAATATATTTGCTAAGTACCTCATATTAATTATATATAGTGAATATAGCATTAGTTCATATATTCTATGTGTGCACAGTGCTGTTGCATTTTGTTTGCTTTTACTTTTGTAGTTTCAGCCATGGTGACATGCACCTGTGCATTCAGTTCATATTACAGTAGGGTGCTGACTAATTTCATATTTTGTTTTTGCATTTAGAGTTGTTGCCCGAGTTTTTATTTAAGCCAGAAAGCCCCTTTAACTCTTCAGTTTTTAATGGATTCATGAAGGATTCTTTTACACTACAATACATATACATATACTGTACAACTCTGGCCTTTGGATTAACTTGAAAACCAAATAAAAGCATAAAAGTCTGAAATAGCACATGTGGCCACAAAAGCAAACTACATATCCAGGGTAGCCATAGCATATGTGACATATAAGATCAGGATTCAGTGTAACATCCCCAGATGTTGGAATGTCATACATCTGCCATTACAGAAGAAATCAATCACTGATCAGGATAGGTCATCAACATCTGATCGGCGAGGGTCAGACACCGCCAATCAGCTGTTAGACAAGGAGGCAGCACTCCATGTGAACACCGCTTCCTGGTCGTCTCCTTGATAAATGTGGCACATGCGGGTAGGAATGTGCAAAATGTGTCTAAAACACTTGATAAATGTGGCACAAGGCATGAGCCCAAGAATTCTGCCGCCATTTTTTTTTTATTAGTAAATCTGCCTAGTCTTTTAGTAAGGCCAGATTCATAGACATTGTTAAGGGCTTCTTCATAAATACTATTTTTGAAGCCTTTCCAATGTAGCAATTTTCCATTTTTTCATTTTAGTTTTTTACTCCCTGCCTTCCAAGAGTCATGTCGTTTATTTTGCTCACATAGGCATATCAGGGCTTATTTTTTGCAGGACTGGTTGTATTTTTTAATGACACCATTTAAACGGAATCTGTCCCCAGTTTTCTGTCATTACTTTTAAATCCTAACCGCTTCAGCACATGCCAATAAGTCCTCATATTCATAAGCTCACGGCTCTCCCCTCCTACCTGCCTCTGATTGACAGGTTTTCGCCTTATGAATTAGCAGCAGGTGGGCGAGGGGAGCCATGAGATCATGAATATAGGGACTGGTTGGTATGTGCTGGAGCTGTTCAATACTAGATTTTGGCAAAAAACGGCTGGGGCAATTAAAGAAAGTGACCCAGCATTTTGCTAAGGAGATCTGTAACTACATGTAGTTTGTTGCCCTTAGTTAGGACATCATAAACCTGGTGACAAATTCCCTTTAATATTCCATATGATGTATTGGGATGGGAAGCAGGAAAAAATAAATAGTGAAGTAGAAATGAGGGGGGAAAAAACGTAATCATGCCATTTTTTTACAGGTTTTGAATTTGCGACATTCACTGTGTGGTAAAAATGATTTTACCTTTATTTTGTGGGTCAGTACAATTACAGCTATGCCAAAAAATACAATTTTCTTATGTTTTAATAATTTGAAAAAAAGTTAAAAAACGTTAAAAAAAATTCTTGCCATCGCCATATTCCAACACCCATAACTTTTTCATGGTTCTGTCTATAGAGCTGTGTGAGGGCTCTTTTTTGCAGGACGATATACAACTTTTGGGGAAGTGAAGCGACGTTTGAACTTCTGAAGCAAAGTTTGAACATGTGATCATTAGACTGCCTATATACCATACACTGCAATGGTTTACCATTGTAGTTTATGGGGAAATTGCTGTAACATGCAGCATGCTCTGGGTATGATGTTCTTCATGTTGTTTGTCTACATAAGTATCCTGGAAGGGGAAAAATTTGTCATCATTGTAAAACCACGTGCTGCAGCTGTATATTTCCTGTGGTGGACAGCACATCTCCATCACAGATTTGAGCTGAGGTCTTATAAAGATCAGCTGGGAATCTCTATAACAGCATAATTTGGGTAACTTTTTAAAGATATAGGTACATACAGTATCTGATTTAAATGACAAAAATACGTGGTCTCAAAAGGCAGGAAATTCTCAACCCCAAATGCAGTTGTGCATTTTTACTCGGGGGAGCAGATACTGCGCTTGTGGTCTGTTGCTGCTGTAATTTGCCCACTGGCTCCTGGTACTACCCATACAGTACAGGTATGTTTAGCGTTGGGTCCCTTGCCACTTGAGAAACCTTGGCGTGGTGCGCGGGCTCAGGAATGTCCTTAATTATGGATCTATTGGCTAAAGTTTTATTTTAACATCAGTGTGAGGGTTTAGTCAGATGTTACTGTTTGCATCCACCACAGTAGTGCACCTATTCTTGTAACTATTTACATACAGTATCTTACAAAAGTGATTACACCCCTCACATTTTTGTAAATATTTTATTCTATTTTTTCATGGGACAACACTATAGATATAACACTTTGATACAATGTCAGTGTACAGCTTGTATTGGGGTGCATTTACATGATCGTATAAATGGATCCGCATTCTAGAGCATGTCCTATTCTAGTCCGCAACCGCGGACAAGAATAGGCATGCTCTATATAGCGCTGGCCATGTGCGGTCCGCAGAATGCGGAACGCACACGGCCGGTATCCGTGTTTTGCGGATCCGCAATTTGCAGGCCGCAAAACACTTAAGTTTGTAAATTTGGTGTGCCCTCAAAATAATTCAACACAGCCATTAATGTCTAAACCACTGGCACCAAAAGTGTGAGTACACCCCTAAGTGAAAATGGCCAAATTATGCCCAAAGTGCCAATATTTTGTTTGGCCACCATTAGTTCCCAGCACTGCCTTTATTCTCTTGGGCATGGAGTTCACTAGAGCTTCACAGGTTGTCACTGGAATTCTCTTACACTCCTCCATGATGACATCATATTGCTGGTGGATGTTAGAGACCTTGCACTTCACCTTCTATTTGAGGATGCCCCACAGGTGCTCAGTAGGGTTTAGGTCTGGAGACATGCTTGGCCAGTCCAGCACCTTTACACTCACCTTCTTTAGAAAGGCAGTGGTCGTCTTGGAGGTGTGTTTGGGGTTATCATCATGCTGGAATACTGCCCTGCCGCCCAGTTTCTGAAGGGAGGGGATCATTCTCTGCTTCAGTATGTCACAGCACATGTTGACATTCATGGTTCTCTACAGCCAGCAGCACTAATGCAGCCCACGAAAAAGTAGATCACCTCCAATATCTCCAAATCAAACTGCCTAATAGTAAATCTGTCTTAGGCGTTTGGTGCGCAGTGTCAGGAACACAAATAGTGGGCCCAATTTTCTTAAAATCAACTCTGAATACCGCAATTTACCTGGACATCTTTGAACAGTTTTACATCCAACTAACACCAGAAGAAAAAATGTCCTGCTTTCTCCAAAAAAATGGGGCAACATTCTGCACCTCACGGGACTCAATGGCACGGGGTTATGAACTGTGAGCAAAGGGTTATAGCCACCACATTCCCCAGACTCAGTGCTCCAGACTAAAAAAAATTCCTAGTAGCCATTGGCTCCTGAACTGAAAAATTTAGGAGCCAAATGAAATTTTTAGTCGCCAAATCGAAACCGAATCAAAGTTTTGGTATCGTGACAACGCTACGCCAATCAGATCGGTGTAGGGTTGTTTCGATACCAAAATTTTGATTCGCTTTCGTCACCATAAAAAAGTATTGCGATACTCAATACCGCGCAAAAAAAAAAACACCAAAGAAAGCTGCGTGCATTTCGGATTTTATGAAACGTTTGGCCCATAATAGAACAGTTCTATCCTATTTTTTGGGGTGACAAGGTGACTAAAAAATGGCGAATGCTCACCGCATAGGAGATATTTTTTAATAGTTTGGACTTTTCGGACGCAGCGCTATGTAATATGTTTATTTATTTATTTAAATTATTGTTTATATACTTTATATGTAAAATTGGGAAAGGGGGGATTTAAACTTAATATTTTAGGGTACTTTCACATTAGCGTTTTTCATTTCCGGCATAGAGTTCCGTCCTAGGGGCTCTATACCAGAAAAGAACTGATCAGGCATAACCCCATGCATTCTGAATGGAGAGTAATCCGTTCAGGATGCATCAGGATGTCTTCAGTTCAGTCATTTTGACTGATCAGGACAAAGATAAAACCGCAGCATGCTACGGTTTTATCTCCCGCGAAAAAAACAGAAGACTTGCCTGAATGCCGGATCCGTCATTTTTCCCCATAGGAATGTATTAGTGCCAGATCCGGCATTCGAAATTCCGGAATGCAGGATCCGTCCGTCCGGTCTGCGCATGCGCAGACCGGTAAAAATGTGTAAAAAGATACAAGACTAGATAGATTAGTTCTTGCAATGCATTTGTGAGACGGATCCGCATCCGGATGCGTCTCACAAATGCTTTCAGTCACATCCAGATCGGCGGATCCGGCAGGCAGTTCCGACGACGGAACTGCCCGCCGGATCACACTGCCGCAAGTGTGAAAGTAGCCTTAGTGTTTGTGTTTTTTTTTACTTACTATTAGCCCCCTTAGGGGCTAGAACCCTTGTCCTATTCACCCTTAGGCCCCTTTCACATGGGCGAGATTTCTGCGCGGGTGCAATGCGTGAGGTGAATGCATTGCACCCGCACTGAATCCGGACCCATTCACTTCTATGGGGCTGTGCACATGAGTGGTGATTTTCACGCATCACTTGTGCGTTGCGTGAAAATCGCAGCATGCTCTATGTTGTGCGTTTTTCACGCAACACAGGCCCCATAGAAGTTAATGGGGCTGCGTGAAAATCGCAAGCATCCGCAAGCAAGTGCGGATGCGGTGCGATTTTCACGCATGGTTGCTAAGATGAAAGTCTATTCACTGTATTATTTTCCCTTATAACATGGTTATGGTTTAATACAGAATGCTTAGGAGAAGGTCAATATAATAAACATTATATACACCCCAGTATAATAAATATTGGTGACGCAGTGCGCCCCACCCAACACCCCAGTATAATAAACATTGGTGGCGCAGTGCGCCCCTCCCCCAACACCCCAGTATAATAAACATTGGTGGCGCAGTGCGCGCCCTCCCAACACTCCAGTATAATAAATATTGGAGGCGCAGTGCGCCCCCCCCTTAACACCCCAGTATAATAAACATTGGTGGCGCAGTGGGCAGTGCCAATGAGGGATAAAAAAAATTAACTCACCTCCTCCAATTGATCGCGTAGCAGCCGGTCTCCTGTACTTTCTTCAGGACCTGTCGAAGGACCTGTGGTGACATCACTGTGCTCATCACATGGTACATCACATGATGCCTCACCATAGTAATGGACCATGTGATGAGCTCAGTGACGTCACCACAGGTCCTGAAGAAAGAACAGGAGACCGGCAGCTACGCGATCAATTGGAGGAGGTGAGTTAATTTATTTTTATTTCTTTAACCCTCATTGGCACTTCCCACTGCGCCACCAATGTTTATTATACTGGGGTGTTGGGGGGGGCACACTGCGCCACCAATGAAGATAACTGACCTGTTAATACAAATACAGGAGGCGGGGGCCGGAATCAAATAGCCGGCACCCGACCTCTATGACAGGGAGCTGCGATCAGCGGCATTTAACCCCTTAGGTACCGCACCTGAAGGGTTAACTGACGCTGATCGCAGCTCCCTGTCATAGAGGTCGGGTGCCGGCTATTTGATTCCGGCCCCCGCCTCCTGTATTTGTATTAACAGGTCAGTTATCTTCATTGGTGGCACAGTGCGCCCCCCCCCTCCTCCTCCTCCCGTCTCTCTTCTTATTGGCGGCAGCGGCACAGGGGGGAGGAAGAGCCTTCCACTGCGCTGCTGAGAAGAACATTGAGAAGAACAACTGCAGAGCTGCGGTGGCGGGTCTAGTCGCAAATGGCGACAAGACTAAAAAGTCTTGTCGCCATTTGTAAATTCTAAGTCGCATTGGCGACCATTTTGGTCGCCATCTGGAGCCCTGAGACTTGTCCACATGCGATTTTTATCTCTGCGGAAATTTCAAACAGAAAGTGTCCGCTAACAATCCACATCCCCTGGATGAACTCAAAGAAAACATCACAAACACTATCCGCAGCATCACTGCAGAAAGCAGTATCAGCCAACATAACCCGATGTGCCCAAAGGTGCATAGTGAACGGGGACCACTTTCAGCATCTTTTGTGACTTGTGAGTAATTAAAAACAAACAATCCACTTACTTATTCATCTTGTCGTACTATAGCTGGAGGCGGACTATGTTTTCGTGGGTCACCCTGTATTTTGAAATAGAATACTTCTATCACTGTGGCCCATTTTTTTCTGACACCAGGTAGTGATGTCATGTCCATGGTGACACAATGTCACAGTGCCATAACATGATTGGCGCGGTGTCTCAAGGAGTATACCCTAAATACAGTAATTGGTAAACAGTGAAACAGTGGTGGTAGGAGCAGCAAGCCACATCAGTGGAATAATTATTCTTCTAGGCTGTTAGGCTCCATGCACATGGCATTGCTTCATGCACTGACCCTGTGCAATGATACACCAAGTTAATACAGGTCAGAATCATGGACTCATAGGCACTTTCTGTTCTGCAAAATAGTACCCCTGTAAGCAGACACCCCATATTTGTGCATTATGACAATGCTTCACACAGTACAAAAAATCCCCACATGTCCGAGTTTAAAATTTAAGGCACCCGACACAATATGGGGCCAAACCAATCTGTAAACCAATATTACACATCCACAACACACAACTGCAATACAACCACATGCAAGAGGCCTACACATCATTATTAAGCAGCAGCACAGTAAGGCTACTATTACACTTGCGGCAGGACGGATCCGACAGGCTGTTCACCCTGTCGGATCCGTCCTTCCGCTATTTCGCCGTGCCGCCGCTCCGTCCCCATTGACTATAATGACAGAGTGAACAGCCTGTCGGATCCGTCCTGCCACAAGTGTGAAAGTAGCCTAAGGAGGTTATCCGGAATAACTCAAAACTGTGATGCACAATATTTATTAGAATTTATATATTCATCTGTTTCTTTAGCAGTTTTCCAGTTTGTGTATTTGTTTGAGGGAACGTTATTTTATTTATGTCTTTATTTGCATTTATGGATTTTATTTATTTATTTACATATTTATTATTTATTAAAGTGAACGTTCATATTTATGCCATTTGGTCATGTTTTTCTTGCTAGTTCCATGTAATGCATATGATAGGAACAAAATTGCGGACGTGTGAATGGGGCTTAATAGTATTAAATGTGCTAACCTTTTGTCCCATTTCACCGGGTTGTCCTCTGAGAGAAGCTATATAGAGGACTGCATAAAATTAGCCTGGGCACAAAACAGCTTGGATTAATAGATGTCATGTCCCATCTCTATCCCAAGGTAAGCAGTGAAGTAATCTGTGTCACTGGCCAGTGTGAGTCTTTATCACAAGCCGATTTAGCCAGGGAGTTCATTTAACTCTTTCAGTGGATCTGCTATTGGAGAATTAGAAACTAGTACAGCCATAATTTCATCAAAATGTTGTATTAACTGCAAGATGCACATAGTTAAAAGGCACATCGAGAGGATAGAAGTCAATGTAACGAAACATCAGGAGGCTCTTACCTCCAGAAGATATATTTAATACAATGGCTATCAAGTTGCTCCACCAATCCTTCCAAAATTCCAATATTTTTATTTACTATTGGGACATTGATCGTTAACTCCTAAGGGTGGCTACACATAACGCGGATTACGCATGTTTTTTCATGGGGGAAAACCACAGTGTAAGGCCTCATGCACATAAAATCTACAGCATGTCAATTGTTTTTGCAATTCCGCACTTTCTATAGTGTGGTTTTCCCTGTAGACTTCAATGGGGTTGTTTACATACATAGAAAATCCACAAGAAAATCTGCATCAAAAACCATATGAAAACTGCACAAAAAACACGATAAACACTGCAGACCCCCTAAGTAACCAGCCTATTTTGGGCCTCAATGACCAAGAGATTTTTTTCATCATTGCTTCCAAGAGCTATAACTTTTTTTTTTTTTCTGTCTATATAGCTGTTTGAGGGCTTGTTTTTTGTGGGACCAGTTGTAGTTTTTAATGGTGCCATTTTGGGGTACACACAACTTACTGGTTAACTTGTATTACTCTTTCTGGGAGAGAGATGGGAAAAACAGCAATACTGCCATTGAGTTTTTACATGATAAATTTTGCAGCGTTCCTTTTTTAGCATAAATAACACAGCAGTTGGGCATATTCTCTAGGTCAGTACAATAACAGCGACACCAGATACATATTTTTGAATTTTTTACTACTTTTGCATGTCCGCATCCCAAGACCCATAACTTTTAGCTGTGTAAGGGCTTGATTTTTGCGTGACAACTTGTAGTTTTTATTGGTATCATTTTGGGGTACATGAGACTTTTTAATCACTTTTTATTCAGTTTTTTTTTTGTGGTAAATAAGCAAAAAGCAGCAATTTTAGATTTTTTTTCTATGCCATTCACTGTACGAGATAAATCGCAGGATAATTGCGTAGTACGGGTAGTTAAAAAGGCACTAATACCAAATATGTGGAGGATTGTTTTTTGCAATTTCTAGTACCTAGCATTTTTTTTATTCTTTCATCATCACATTGCAATAGCTATAACTTTTATACTTTTAATAATTTTTCTATCAAAGTAGCTCTATGAGGGCTTGTATTACAGCAGGATGAGTTGCATGAGGGGTACAAAATAAACACCAGTTCCTCAAATTTTTTTGTTTTTATTATTTTTACTTTGCGGTATAGGGATGAGCAAATTTCATGTTATGAAATTCGATTGTGCTTCGTTTGGTGGTAAAAACAGAATTGCGTCATGGATTCCGTTACCACAGACCATAACGCAATTCTATTCATTCCGTCATAATAGAAGTCTATGGCCTGCATAACGGAGCCGTCCTGTTTCTGTTATGCAGGAGAGGACCGTGGTAACGGAATCCATAACACAATTCTGCTTTTACCACCAAACGAATTTCAAAGTATGAAATTCGCTCATCTCTAGTTAGTACAATACCACTTTTATATAGCTTTTTTTTTATTTTACTACTTTTGCACAATAACAACACTTTTTAAGGTCTTCTTCCACACATGGAGTACTGTGTACAGTTCTGGGCTCCAGTGAACAAGGCAGACATAGCAGAGCTGGAGAGGGTCCAGAGGAGGGCAACTAAAGTAATAACTGGAATGGGGCAACTACAGTACCCTGAAAGATTATCAAAATTAGGGTTATTCACGTTAGAAAAAAGACGACTGAGGGGAGATCTAATTACTATGTATAAATATATCAGGGGGCAGTACAGAGATCTATCCCATCATCTATTTATCACCAGGACTGTGACTGTGACGAGGGGACATCCTCTGCGTTTGGAGGAAAGAAGGTTTGTACACAAACATAGAAAAGGATTCTTTACGGTAAGAGCAGTGAGACTATGGAACTCTCTACCTGAGGAGGTGGTGATGTTGAGTACAATAAAGGAATTCAAGAGGGGCCTGGATGTATTTCTAGAGCGTAATAATATTACAGGCTATAGCTACTAGAGAGGGGTCGTTGATCCAGGGAGATATTCTGATTGCCTGATTGGAGTCGGGAAGGAATTTTTTATTCCCCTAAAGTGAGGAAAAATGGCTTTTACCTCACAGGGTTTTTTTGCCTTCCTCTGGATCAACTTGCAGGATAACAGGCCGAACTGGATGGACAAATGTCTTTTTTCGGCCTTATGTACTATGTTACTATGTTACTATGTTCTTTTCTGAACTCTTTTAGCTATTCTAAGTGTGCCCTACTGTTAATTCTATTCATGGTGGGGTCCAACGGAGGTGCGATGGGCGGGTTGACGGGGGAAGAATTGCTGTGGACTCTTTTAAACTTTGGCTTCATCAAGTGCTTGGTGTGGAGTGTATGTGGTTTAAATTATCCTCTGGAGTGAAATTTATTATCTTTTTCTTTTGTACAGACTTAGGTCTGACATTTTATGCCTTCCTGAGACTCATGTCCCAACATCTCCTGGCTCTGAGGCGTAGATAGGCAAGGTGGGTGTACCACTCATGACACTCCTTTTATTCACGAGGGGTCTCAATTTTGGTCTGCAAATCACTATGCTTTTTTGTTGATTCTAATAAATCAGATCCTTAGGGAAGGTACCTTTTTGTGGCATGTAAACTTCTTTTACTGATTGTCTATAATCTCACTCCAGTTGATCTGGGACTTCTTAACCAGGCTTTATCATTTGCCCTTGACTTTTCAGATCATCTGTTGCTGTGCACAAGTGATCTTAATCTCATCCCTGACCCAAGAATATCTCATTCAACAATTTCAGTGAGCTCTAGGTCTAGGGGCCCCACCACTTAAAGACTAGGTTGAATGAGGTAGAATGGATTGATGTCTGACTTCAATTTAATCCGGATACTAAATTCTTTTCATGTTATTCTTCCATGCATAGATCCCTCTCATGGATTCACAACACTTATTTCTCCCTGTTTATTATTGCACTGCTCAGACATGAAGTGCTTGCTCAGATGTATATCCGAACACTACCCTCAGCTTATTTCCATTTCCATGGTCTGATCAGACCAAGATAAACTTATTTGGTTCATATGGTGTCAAGTGTGTGTGTGGCAGCAACCAGGTGAGGAGTACAAAGACAAGTGTGTCTTGCCTACAGTCAATCATGGTGGTGGGAGGGTCATGGTTTGGGGCTGCATGAGTGCTACCGGTTGTGGGGAGCTACAGTTCATTGAGGGAACCATGAATACCAACATGTACTGTGACATACTGAAGCAGAGCATGATCCCCTCCCTTCGGAAACTGATAACGACCCCAAACACAACTCCAAGACGACCACTGCCTTGCTAAAGAAACTGAGGGTAAAAGTGCTGGACTGGCCATGCATGTCTACAGACCTAAACCCTATTAAGCATCTGTGGGGCATCCTCAAACAGAAGGAGGAGGAGCACAAGGTCTCTAACATCCACCAGCTCTGTGATGTCATCATGGACGAGTGTAAGAGGATTCCAGTGGAACCTGTGAAGCTCTAGTGAACTCCATGCCCAAGAGAGTTAAGGCAGTGCTGGAAAATAATGGTGGCCACAATAAATATTGATAGTTTGGGCACAATTTGGTAATTTTCACTTAGGGGTGTACTCACTTTTGGTGCCAGTGGTTTAGACATTAATGGTTGTGTGTTGAGTTATTTTGAGGGCACACCAAATTTACACTGTTATACAAGCCGTACACTGACTACTTTACATTGTATCAAAGTGTCATATCTTCAGTGTTGTCCCATGAAAAGATATAATAAAATATTTACAAAAATGTGATGGGTGTACTTACTTTTGATACTGTATTAAGGAGGCATCCTAGGAGGTACTGGTCACAGCTGAGAGGCGTTTTGTATCAGAATCCACTGAACCTATAGAGCTGCCTGCAAGTATCTCCATCTCTCATATGTCCAACTGCTATACACCAAGGCCAAACTGCTCATGTTCTTCCAAAAACTGTTTTTTTTTTTAACTGGTAAACAAATCAGCAAAACGTTTGTCATATCTCACTTGGGAAGGCTCCAGTTCTCCCACTGTTTTGACTATTAAAGGCCCTGATGGAAAAGTTTGGTCTATTTCACAGTGCTTTTGGGTATATTACTCATCACTATATTCCTCCAGGCTGACTTAATGAGCTGATGATATTGCCACTTACCTGCAGGATTTTAAATTAAAAGCACTATAGAGGCACTCCCTGCTGGGGAAGCCACTGGTGCGGATGGACTCCCTCCAGATGTTTATATTATATTATGAAAAACTGACCTGCTATCTGAGTTTCTATCCATGCATAATGCCAGTTATAATCATAGTGTTCTTCCTCTGTCTCTTTACGAGGCTTTGAGTATTGTATGTCATTGCTCAACTATGACTGTAAGATACTAACCAAAGTCCTAGCGACCCATTTGAATTAGGTGATCCTATCTATTGTGCATGCTGACCAGTCCAGCTTTATGGCGAGAAGTCAACCTCCATTAATTTGCAGAGTTCTTATCCATAACTCTATTCAGCTTTATAATCTGGGTGATAGGGTCTTGGCCTCACTAGATGTGTCACGGTCCCGCCGGTGACAGGTACTAGAAAATCGAGGAGACTAGCTGCACGTGATTGACAGCCCATTTTGTTTCACCTTTCTGTGTTGTTGCTGGGGATGACCACACCTCTTGTCTCAGGTGTAGCTTAAGTGGTCATTCCTTCTCCTCTATTTAGTCCGGCCTCACCCATCATGCTATGCGGTTGATAGCTCCTTGTTTGTGGAAGTCTTTGTGTTGGTTCTCTCTGAGTTCCTGCTCGTCTGCATACTTCTGAAAGTTAAGTGTATCTTCTTTGCTGTTTGTTGTTTTCCCCTACCTCCTGATATTAGGCTTGAGGGGGTCTCCTATTCCTTCATCTGGGAAGGAATAGGCCATCCATGTCCTGACACTATCTGCAGGGCCCTGTTAGGGTGAGATTGGGCTTAGATTCCTGTGTATGAACATTTCTACCTTCAAGGTCTGTTCATACTGATAGCAGTCAGGGCTCGGCATAGGGACTCACTAGTTTTGACCGTTTCCCTTTCCCTAGGTTCTAGGCCTAATACCTTTTCCCTTCCCTTCCGTGTTCGGTGTGGAGTGTATTTATCACACTGCGCCGTGACAAGATGTGGCTATGGCCTTTGATTGTCTGGAGTGGGGGTTCTTGTGGGCATGTCTGTGGACATTTGGGTTTGGCCCAAGGTACATCAAATGGGTGCAACTATTCTGTGCCTCTCCAGATGCTGTGGTCAATGGGCACCTCTCTTCTAAATTTCCCTTCAGGGTGGCACCCATCACTGTTGCCCCCTTTCCTCTGCTCTATATGCACTGGCTATGCAGGCAGCCTTAGAACAATTGATAGTATGCAATGTCATGTGCATAACAACATTGAATCAAAGCTAGCCCTTTATGCAGATTACTTGATTTTGTTTTTGCTTGACTCATGTCCCTCTCTGTAATCTGCTATCTGGTTGATTTGTAAGCTAAGATCATACCTGTGCTTACACATCAACTGGGATAAGTCCATACTTTACCAGTTAGAGGGCAACTCAGATTCTTTAGCCACTAGTCACCTCTAGCTTTAGATACCTTGGCATTTTATTTGCACACACTGGTTCTGAATTCATCTTATACAGTTGGTAAAAGATAAGAATAGGGGGTGGTACTTGCTGTCAATTTCAGTTGCGGGTCGAATTAATCTAATACGATCATAATTTTTCACAAGCTGCTATATACCCTCCAGAATGTTTGTTCCCAAATTCCCAAGGCCTTCTTTGGCAATATAGATGATATATGGGTCCACTCTACTTGATTTGTTGGTGCATCAAGCTTGGGGTCTTGTCAAGAAACTATATGTTACCTCAGGGCTTCAGTCCTGCTGGATCCTTAGGAATAAAAGCCCAATTAGGCTGCATGATTTTTGAGCCAATTATTGGGAACACACTCGTTCATACTAACTTTTATTGCATTGTACTTATGATGAGCGAAAAATTTTTTTTTAAATTGGTCTTTATTAATATTATGGCGTCCTTTTCTTCTGTACAGAGCTGAGATGCTCTAGTAGTACCCTTTGGATTTTCTGTCTTTTCAGTCAGACCAGGAGCAGACCAGGAGCAGACCCATCAGGATATACATATAATTTGGTTAAGCTAGATTTCATCAAGTTAAAACCCATATGTCCACCTTTTCATGGTTCTGTCATTGCTGTGTTTACATGCTGAAGTACAAGGTGAGGGGGCGTGTAACAACAATGCCTGAGCTCTGCCTCATGAATATTTCTGGGCGTGAAGAACCTGACCTTTCCCTCACCCTGCTCTGCACTTTGCATTAAAAAAAACACACACGATCATCTCCTAGCTCATACTGGCAGAAGATCTTCCTGTCACATTGCAGCTGGAGCTGCCTGCCGGATCCGCCGATCAGTGTGACAACTGACAGCATTTGTAGATGGATCCGGGTGCCGACCCGGCGTCTACAAATGCATTGCAAGAACGGATCCATCTACCAATGCATTGCAAGAACGGATCCGTCTATCCGCTTGTCATGCGGATGGACGGATCTGTCTGGCAGTCTTTTTCACACTTTTCATGGTCTGCGCGTCCTTCAGTTGTTTTGCAATGCCGGATCCGGCAGGCAGTTCCGTCGTCGGAGCTGCCTGCCGGATCCGCCGATCAGTGTGACAACTGACAGCTTTTGTAGACGGATCCGGGTGCGGATTGTCTACAAATGCATTGCAAGAACGGATCCATCTACCGATGCAGTGCAAGAACGGATCCATCTACAAATGCATTGCAAGAACTGATCCGTCTACCAATGCATTGGAAGAACGGATCCGTCTATCTGCTTGTCATGCGGGTGGACGGATCCCTCTGGCAGTCTTTTTCACACTTCTCATGGTCTGCGCATGCGCAGACCAGAAGGAATGATCCATCCTTCAGTTGTTTTGCAAGGCCGGATCACTCTGCTGCAAGTGTGAAAGTAGACTTAGTCCTGCGACCTCTCACCGTGCACTGCCGTGCTGCGCCAAAGCTCCGCCCCCATCCCCATTATAGTCAATAGGGACCGAGCGGCAGTCCATCGGCACGGCCAAATAGCGGCAGGGCGGATCCTACAGGGTGAACAGCCTGTTGGATACGTCCTGCCGCTAGTGTGAAAATACCCTTACACTAGTGTGAAAGTACCATAGGCAGTATCTGTATCTAAGCAATATCTATATTATTCTAATATATATTCAATATGGATATTGCTTAGATAAATATATATATTGGTGGCAGATATGGATTATATATAGCTATAGCAATAAATATGATGGACAATTATATATTTATTTTTCCCAGGGGGTGGTAACTGTAGAATGTGTAGTTGTGGAGGGTAACATGGCTGTAAGTACAATCCCCAGACGCAGAGGGGATCACACTAACTCTTAGCCCAGTGAGTGCAAGAGGGAGAAACATACCCTGCTGCCGGAGAAGAGATCGCCTCGGCTCTGGTACGTACCGCGCATGAGCGATCGCATACCATCGCCGAGGCAGTGTTAGAAGAGCTGGAGAGGGGTGGGCACCAGAGGCTCTGACGTCTCGTTTACAGAGCCTGGGCACTCCCTCAAGCAGGGAGAAGCCTGTAAACGAAACGTCATCACCAGAGCCGGCTTGATGACATCGGGGGTCACATGACATAAGGAATTCACATAAGTGAACTGGCCAAACGGAGAAAGATAGCTAATGTAAGTGATTTAAAGAATGGTTTAATAGAATATAATAACAGTAATTAGAATAAATATATTTAAGTCGGATAACCCCTTTAACTCTTTGTGAAAGAATGACTCAATATTTTTGGGCCAATTGGAAAAAAGATTTTTAGCTAAAAATGAGTACAATGCAATCATAAAAAAATTGCCTCCAAAGGTGTACATAACCTTTAACTCCAACACGCCCCCGAAGCTGCTATTGAAGTCATTTCTCCCCAGTCCTGTCCTCACCAACTCTATCCCCTCTACCCTCTCCGATTCAAAACATTTTGCACAAATCACACTGTTATCTCTATGAGAGAAAGAAAATAAGGCCTCATATGAACATGACAGTGAAAAATGGGCATGTGACTGCTTTTTAAGTAACAGCTCTCACACGGCCATTTTTAAAATAGGGAAAGTCTATAGGTTCTTTTAACGGCCGCTTAGACAAGAGTGCACCCGTCTAACAGCCGAGTACATGTTAACAATTTGGCCATTTAGGGGTTAAAAGAAAACCAATCCCCTCACCTCATCCACTTGCTCGCGCCGCAGCAGTCGTTGAGCAGAAAGGGACAACTTGGGTCTCTTCCACGGGCATAATTCCTGAGGAAGAGACCTGAGTTGTGTCAATAGCTTGTAATATAATTGCTTCTATTTTTGTTGCTTCTAGTTTTGCCATTTGAAGTTATCGTATCTGCCTCTGGTGCCTGTCGTTCATGCAGGCACCACCGATCATAGCTTCTGGGCAGCAGATTGTGGGATCTAAACAACGTTCTGCTGGTCAGAAACCATGAATCTGTGTGATGATGAGGGATCGCAATAGCTATCCATCGTCCTCATACAATGGCCTCATGCACACAGCCGTTGTGTGGCTGTTCCGTGCATTGGGGACCGCAATTTGTGCAGCCTAACGAAGTGCTCCTTGCTCTGCAGATGAGGACAGTGATTGGCTGCATGATGTCACCACATGATGTCACCACTAGTGTTGGATCGAAGTTCACAAGTGGTCTTCAATACGAATTTCAGGGAAAATTTGATTTGCTGTGAAACCAAATTTCCTTGTGCTTTATGGTATCAATTAAATTTTCCATAAAATGGTGGTAAAAAAAAAAAATTATGTTATACTCACCTAATCCATTTTTGCCTGAAGAGTCTGCCGCGGCCATTTTGATTGAAGATCCTGTGCCAAATCTCGTGCGCGGTGACTTATGATGTCACCACGCCAGCCAGCGTGATGATGTCATCACGCACCGCATGACATTTCTTGCTGGAATCAAGATGGCGAGCAAATGGATAAGGTGAGAATTTTTATATATTTTTTTTAACGGATTAACCCCTGACAACCCTCAATGGTGATCTCAGATGCCATGATCAGCGATAAACGTGGCATCTGAGGGGTTCAATGACAGGGGGGCGGCACGATCGCCCTTCCCCGTCATTGTGCCCGCTACTCACAAAGAAATGTGTTTCGTGAAGAAGTAATTAGTCACAAAGGGAATTTCTTTGTGAAATTTGGCGAAACAGCCGAATAAAAGTTTTAAGAACTTTGCTCATCTCTAGTCACCACTACTATCTGTAAACAAACAGCGGCAGGAGAACCGAACCAGCGCTGCAGAGACTACTTATTTGGACAGCTAATGGAAATCTGTGGGTGCTACATCTGATATCTGTATGTATTGATCAAAACACACAGCAAATACCGGTATACATCAGAATAAAGGCTAACAAATCCGTAGTGCAGCTGATATGTAAACTGTATACGCTAACAGCTCATAAATATACTAAAACTTTTAAAAATAACTATCTACATTTTTGTTATCTGGTTATTTCTTCGCATACTGCAGAACAACTACTATAAGCTCTGTCTTGAAACCTACACTGAACAACAAATTTCTCACCAAAACGTGGTCCAGGTTTATCAGGGTAAGGGCTCGTTCACACGAACGTTTTTTGCGTTCCGTATACGGGCCGGTTTTTTCATTCAAGTCAATGGGTCCGCAAAAAAAATGGAACACATACGGAATATACTCTGTATGTCTTCCGTATCCGTTCCGTTTTTGCGGAACGATCTATTGAAAATTTTATGCCCAGCCCAATTTTTTCTATGTAATTACTGTATACTGTATATGCCATACGGAAAAACGGAACGGAAAAACGTAATGGAACCGGAAACACTACTGAAACGGAAAAACAGATCCATTAAAAACGGACCGCAAAACACTGAAAAAGACATACGGTCGTGTGAACAAGCCCTTAAGCTGTTTATCAGGCATCAGGCTACTATAAATCCGGATGTTGAACCAAAAAAAAAAACAGTCGACAGGATTACTGCTTAATCTCCATAGATGTCACCATTTTGTGATCATATAAACGGTAATTTAGACATATGTGTATCTACCATATTTTGGATCCCCATCTGATCCGCATTTATTGAGGAGTGCTCACGGACGCGTTCAGTTCAATGGGTCTGCGAAAAGACTGACGTCATCCGTGTGCTGTCCACATCTGTACGTCTGTCTCATTTTGCACATGAGAATAGAATTTCTATTAATGGAATTTAGGAAATGTGGATTGCACAAGGAAGATATTCGTATTTTGCAGATCCACGTTTTGCAAACACAAAAAGGATACAGTTGTGTGCAAGTAGCCTTAAATGCACAAATTTAGACTTTTGGTCTTATAAAAATGTACCGTATTTTCGCTGTATAAGACGTACCCCCCCCCCCCCCAAAAAAAAAAAAGTGGGGGGAAAATTGCAGTGCGTCTTATAAAGCGAATGGTGCAATTTTTACATGGCTGACACTGATACATCACCGGTCGCTATGCTGCACAGCGCGGCCTGCGATGTATCAGTTACAGTAAGCGGGGTGGGAGGAGGGGTTGGATGCCGGCAAATCCTGTTTCACTCGTGGCAGGGCCCGGTGCAGTCACTGTACTCCATTTCACCGGGCCCCGCTCACAGCAGTCTTTATATGTAAAGTCTATTTATTTAATGCTCCAGCAGTGGCTCCATCTTTGTTAAACTATTCGTAATCGTCTGTAGTAGTACTCACTAGCTCAGGTCCCTGTCGCGGCCTGCTATTGGCTGCCCTTCCCCTGTCGCCGTTTTGATCCGCGCGATGGGGAGATGCAGCAATGGCCGTGCAGGGATCGGAAGCGACGTTGGTGCCGGGTAGCAGGGTAAGTATAACCAGTATGAGGGGCCCGGGCATTTTGGGGGGGCATTATATTGGTTGGATAACCCCTTCAAACAGGCTGTCTAGACATGCACCACATTTATCACAGTGGCTCAGGCTGGGTGCATGGCTAGACACTTTTGTCTTACTTTATACCAACTATTGGTTGACAAAGACCCTTTTACATGGCCGACTGACCAGGCAATTATTACCTGATTGTGATTGCAGGTGAGAGCTGCATTTGCATGCCACAATCACCCGCACTCCTGAGATCATGCGTCTTTACTACCTCTGCCATCCAGTATCCACAGTCCAGTTTTGTCCAGGACTGTGTCTCTACCTCAGCCATCATCCCAGTGTAGTACATAGGATAAAAGCCACAGCAAATTTACTGCCTAGTTGTCTAAAAGGCTTGACAAAAAGAACCTGGCATGACCACTTGGTTGTCCTGAGGTAAGTCTGCTTAATGGATGCAGGGGACTATGATAAACTGAAGAGGACCCTTGTGAGAACGGTGACCAGGAGATAGAGACTTTGGAAGCAAGGTCTTATAGGGATTGACTGATGCTTGATGCCTGGCAGGTGTGAAGGCATTGGTGTAAGGGCCCTTGCACACGACCATATGCCCTCCAAGACATACGGTCCGTGAGTGGGCCATATGTCCCGGAGCAGCATTGATTACAATGATGCTGTGCACTTCGGGCCGCCCGCAGTGCTATTGTCCTACTCTCATAAGATACGTTGGCGGCCCGAAATAATCTATGATGCTGTGCGCCCCCCTGCACACAATCAATGCCGCTCCGGGACATATGGCCCTCTCACGGACCGTATGTCTCGGAGAGCATACGGTCGTGTGCAAGGGCCCTAAGACTGTGTGAAGTAACAGTGTGGTCTCTGACAAAGTTGGCTCTATAATTGTTCAACATTCTACTGTTTTGTTTCAATGTGCAAAAAGTGCTGTATCTTGTAACCCTTAAAGGGAACCTGTCACCGAGATTTTGTGCATAGAGCTGAGGACATGGGTTGCTAGATGTTCGCTAGCACATCCGCAATATCCAGTCCCCATAGCTCTGTGTGCTTTTATTTTTAAAAAAAAACGATTTGATACATATGCAAATTAACCTGAGATGAGTCCTGTCTCTGACTCCTGTCACGTACAGGACTCATCTCAGGTTAATTTGCATATGTATCAAATTGGGTTTTTTACACAATAAAGGCACACAGAGCTATGGCGACTGGCTATTGCGGATGTGCTAGCAGCCATCTAGCAACTCATGTCCTCAGCTCTATACACAAAATCCCGGTGACAGGTTCCCTTTAAACGACATGCTCTATTTTAGACTTCAGGATGCTGCATTTTTTTTCCATCTCCATATTTCAAAAACCATACCTTTTTTATTTTTAAGAACATAACTTTATTCTGTGGGCCAGTACTAAGTGTATATCTTTTTATCTTTTTTTCTTGCTTTTTTTCTTTCTTGGATAATTTTTTGATGGCTTTTGTAAAAAGCTGTTGCTTCTCCACTTTCCGTGAAGACATATATTTTCTTTAAAATAATACCAAGCCTTTTCCTTCTCTAAAAAAGGGATTCATTTTTGGTTTGCTAAAGCAAGGTATTTCTTCTTCTGATAGCACAGTGTGTGCATAAATACTAGCAGTCATCTGCGCTCAAAAAGAGATCATTTTTGGACCACTTGTTAAAAAGCCATCGCTTCTACCAATACTACCATGTATAAATGATGCCAGGCATCTGCCTTGGAAAACAGATAATTTTTGGACTATTTTTAATTTGAAAAAGCAGAACAAATCTGACAGTGTGCTTTTATATAGGCTGTTTGTTACCATACATATACCCATAGCAATACATGTCACTTACGTTAGCTTACAGTCCTAGGAGACCCCAGATTGTCATACATGGTTTTTCAGGACAATTCGAATAAAATTTATTCTAAACAAACAGTATTTGATGACCGAAGCAATAAAATTGGACCTGGAATGCATTTCAGGAAATTCGCTCATCTCTGCTTGTAAACCCTGCCCTTAGTAAACCGCTCAATCCAATTTCTCTATTTCACTTACAGTAGGGCCAGTCTTAGGCCTCTTTCACACGGGCGTCGCGTGTGAGGGCCGGATAGCATGCGGGTGCATCGTGGGAAAATGTGGGTGCATCGTGGGCAATTTTTCTGCACGAGTGCAAAGCATTTTAATGTGTTTTGCACACGCAGAAGTTTGGGTTTGGGTTTGGGATCGGTGTTGTGTAAATTTTATTATTTTCCCTTATAACATCGTTATAAGGAAAAATAATAGCATTCTTAATACAGAATGCTAAGTAAATTAGGGATGGAGGGGTAAAAAATTTATAAAAAAATGAAACTCACCTCGTCCACTTGTTCGCGCAGCCCTGCTTGTCTTCTTTCTTCTTCTTTGAGGACCTGGGAGAAAAGGACCTTTGGTGACGTCACTGCACTCATCACATGGTCCATCACATGATCCATCACCATGGTGATGGACCATGTGATTATATATTTTAAATGACCTCACAGCACATGTCAACGTTTACTATTTTAGCAAGCTAACTGATGGTCCAACTGGACCTAAATACGTCTTTGGATCATGTGCTGTTTAAAGTGACTAAAACTTTACTTTTATTTATTTGCTTTTAAAAATGTTGCATTTATTGACAATATACACACACAGTCAAGTTAAAACTACCAGTGGTGCGGGCAGCTTCGTCTTATTGGACGTTATTATGCTGTTACTTCACAGCTAGTGTTTTTTTACCACTATTCGTTATAGCCTGTATTTGCTAATAACTATTTTCTCTTATTGCCTATAGTAGCTTTATATTCACTCCTGTTAGGGAGCTCCCTGACTACCACTGAATTAAGAACATACACACTCATACACCCTGCATCCTGACATGTTTCGCTGGACACCCAGAGTCTTCAGGGGATCGTGCAGGTATGAGTGTTGGGGGCGGGGACCATTTCTTAAAAGTTCGTGTTCCGTCACATGTTCATAGCTACCAATGGGATGATGGATCGTAATGCCCATATACTTTACTGATACACCTACATCTTTCTGAAAGGTTCTTATGTGCCTGGATTATCTATGTCAAAAATCGCGAAATCTTTAATAGCCTCCCGCATGTGCGCGGACTTATAGATGTATTTCTTTTACTTACCGATTCAGATCCTGCGATGTACCAGTATGTTCGCGCATGCGCGCGGACTTAGACGCTTATTTCGGATTTCTATCTTTTAGCTGCAGATACATGTAAACTTCAATATTTTCTTTAGTGGTGATGTTATATGGTAGGCAGAGGCTCGCACCTCCAACTTACTATATCTAGCTCACGTCAATATTTCCAATTCTATTATACCGGCGCAGGGGATGCCTTTTTTATATTCTATTTGTTGACGCATGCGTATCATCTTTGGATCCTTCCTGCAGATGTTTTCTTGTTACTAGATCGTATAGTGTCCGAATTTGCACTTCTTATTGGAAATAGTTTCCTTTCAATAGTGCATCTACTGTTAGATTATTTATTATGTCGAATATCTGGATCGATCCCATCTATTTCTAGTTAGGAACTTTCCTTATCACTTCTTCTCCATTCTGCCTAGTGCATCTCTTTCCAAAGAACTGCATCTATGTAGGAGCTCCAAGATTTGCTTTATCCTGATTATAATAGGTATTTAGTTAGAACTTTCATCAGCTCTAAAATATTGTTTTCAATTGCAGATGGTTTACCATTCTAATGTATTTATGACATTTCCCTACAGCTGTAATGGGGTTTATGACTTACCTTACATATGTACCACTTTTCTACTCATGTACCACTTCTCTACTGATATTTTGTTTATTTATTACAGCTATCTGTGAGTCCTTATGTTAATGTATTATCCTTATTAGTTGTTATCTATCTATAGGATTTTTCCAGGGATATCCCCTAAGGTGTCACTCGCCTCTCCGTTCTCCGGAGGCCCCCTGGGCTGGAAAAGAAACTCAAGTCAGTCCCTATGGTAAGTATGCTATTATCTCTATGTATTTATTTTTATTGTAATATATATTTTTTCTACGTATAAGATGGTCTCCTGCCTATCGAAACTGTTTGTAACCCTTCATTTATTCCAATTGGTGATAAAGATTTTAGGCGGTATATCCATTTAGCCTCTTCCTGTTGCAGCTTGTTATCAATATCTCCCTGTCTCGGGCCTACTTTTACCTTCTGTATTCCCTAGATTTTGAGGCCTGACGGACTGCCTCTATGGTATTTATTGATGTGTCTTACCAGAGGTGTGTCATCATTGGTATTAAGGGTACTGAGATGTTTGGAAATCCTCCTTCTCAGTTCCTGTATCGTCTTCCCCACATATATTTTGGGACATTCACACTGTATCGCATATACTACGCCAGTGGTTCTGCAGTTAATGTAGTCTCTTAGGATGAACGTTTCCCCATCATAAGGGTTTTCAAATTCTTTTTTTGGTAACATGTATTTGTAAAAAGCACATCCTCCTTAGGGATAGGTTCCCTGTGTTGATAGGCAGGTTTTAGTACTCTTCTTCTTTTGGAAGTGGCTATGTACCATAATCTCTTTTAAATTTTTTCCCCTTCTATAGGTTATTGATGGATTGCTGGGTATTACCTCCCTGAGGTCCTTATCCGATCTGAGAATATGCCAATACCTTTTGAGAATACCATACACTCTTTGATGTTGAGAGTCAAAGGTACCTATGCATCGTATTGTTTTCTAATTTTTTTGTTCCTTCCTCCTAAAAAGACTGTCTCTCTCTGTATTTTTTGCTCTATTATAGGCCTTATACAGTGTCTTTCTGGGGTACCCTCTGGCCAGAAATCTTTGATACAGTATTTTGCTTTCCTCCTCAAAGGCCAACTCATTTGTACTGTTTCTCTTGGCTCTCAGATACTGAGCTACTGGTATGCCTTTTTTGAGGGGCCTTGGGTGACAGCTTTCCCAATGGAGGAAGCTGTTGGTTGCCGTTGGTTTCCTATATATTTCGGTATTGACTTTGCCATCATTTTCAAGATTTATTTTTAGATCCAGAAAGTTGAGACTTTTTTTCTGAACCTCTGCTGTGAGTGTTAGGCCTATATTGTTATTATTGAGGTCCTTAGTGAATTGAACAAACTCAGATGCTGTGCTATCCCAAAAAATCAAAATATCGTCTATATACCTACCCCAGTACAGTATGTGATCAGTGTAACGTGAATAGTGCTCAGTGAAGACAAAATTATATTGCTACCACCCCAAAAATAAATTTGCGAAACTTGGTGCACAAACCGTTCCCATAGCGGTACCAGTTGTTTGTAAGTAGAATCGTCCATCAAAAACAAAAAAAATTGTGTGTGAGAAGAAATCTTAATAATGTGATAACAAAATTGTTGTGTTCGTGAAATTGTGTACCCTTTGTGTATACAGGGAGTGCAGAATTATTAGGCAAGTTGTATTTTTGAGGATTAATTTTATTATTGAACAACAACCATGTTCTCAATGAACCCAAAAAACTCATTAATATCAAAGCTGAATATTTTTGGAAGTAGTTTTTAGTTTGTTTTTAGTTTTAGCTATTTTAGGGGGATATCTGTGTGTGCAGGTGACTATTACTGTGCATAATTATTAGGCAACTTAACAAAAAACAAATATATACCCATTTCAATTATTTATTTTTACCAGTGAAACCAATATAACATCTCAACATTCACAAATATACATTTCTGACATTCAAAAAAGAAACAAAAACAAATCAGTGACCAATATAGCCACCTTTCTTTGCAAGGACACTCAAAAGCCTGCCATCCATGGATTCTGTCAGTGTTTTGATCTGTTCACCATCAACATTGCGTGCAGCAGCAACCACAGCCTCCCAGACACTGTTCAGAGAGGTGTACTGTTTTCCCTCCTTGTAAATCTCACATTTGATGATGGACCACAGGTTCTCAATGGGGTTCAGATCAGGTGAACAAGGAGGCCATGTCATTAGATTTTCTTCTTTTATACCCTTTCTTGCCAGCCACGCTGTGGAGTACTTGGACGCGTGTGATGGAGCATTGTCCTGCATGAAAATCATGTTTTTCTTGAAGGATGCAGACTTCTTCCTGTACCACTGCTTGAAGAAGGTGTCTTCCAGAAACTGGCAGTAGGACTGGGAGTTGAGCTTGACTCCATCCTCAACCCGAAAAGGCCCCACAAGCTCATCTTTGATGATACCAGCCCAAACCAGTACTCCACCTCCACCTTGCTGGCGTCTGAGTCGGACTGGAGCTCTCTGCCCTTTACCAATCCAGCCACGGGCCCATCCATCTGGCTCATCAAGACTCACTCTCATTTCATCAGTCCATAAAACCTTAGAAAAATCAGTCTTGAGATATCTCTTGGCCCAGTCTTGACGTTTCAGCTTGTGTGTCTTGTTCAGTGGTGGTCGTCTTTCAGCCTTTCTTACCTTGGCCATGTCTCTGAGTATTGCACACCTTGTGCTTTTGGGCACTCCAGTGATGTTGCAGCTCTGAAATATGGCCAAACTGGTGGCAAGTGGCATCTTGGCAGCTGCACGCTTGACTTTTCTCAGTTCATGGGCAGTTATTTTGCGCCTTGGTTTTTCCACACGCTTCTTGCGACCCTGTTGACTATTTTGAATGAAGGGCTTGATTGTTCGATGATCACGCTTCAGAAGCTTTGCAATTTTAAGAGTGCTGCATCCCTCTGCAAGATATCTCACTATTTTTGACTTTTCTGAGCCTGTCAAGTCCTTCTTTTGACCCATTTTGCCAAAGGAAAGGAAGTTGCCTAATAATTATGCACACCTAATATAGGGTGTTGATGTCATTAGACCACACCCCTTCTCATTACAGAGATGCACATCACCTAATATGCTTAATTGGTAGTAGGCTTTCGAGCCTATACAGCTTGGAGTAAGACAACATGCATAAAGAGGATGATGTGGTCAAAATACTCATTTGCCTAATAATTCTGCACGCAGTGTAGATAGGATTCTACCACTTTGATGCCTAATTCATGGTGTATACTGGTGTATAGTGCCTCAACATCTAGGCTGGCTATCAGGGTATTCTCGTTGACATGTATATCCTGTAGCTTGTGACAGTGTCACTATTGTCTTTAAGGTAGGATGGAAGAGTCTGTACAAATGGTCTAATAATGGCATCTACGTATGTACTGATGCCTTCACATAGGTTATTGTCTGAAACTATAGGTCTTCCAGGTATGGGTTCTCGTTTTTTATGAATTTTTGGTAAGGCATAAAATGTCGCTGTTGTCGGATGTGATCTGTATAGGACCTTATATTCCTCTTTAGTGATTAGTTCTCTCTCTCTAGCTTCCATTAATATTTTTTTTTAAATCTTTATTATATTTATCTGTTGGATTTGTTTCTAGTTTCTTATAGGTGGTTTTGTCATCCAGCAGTCTCATCACCATCCCCATATATTCATCTCTGTTCATCAAGACTACATTACCTCCCTTATCAAAAGGTTTTATTATAAGATCTTCTCTCTCCGTAATTTCGCCAATAGCTCTCTTCTCTTCAAATGAGAGATTTTCCCCCGCTTCATTCTTTTTATTTTTTATTTTTTCCAAATCCTCTGTCACTAGGTTCACGAACGTTTGTATGTTTGCGAAACCTGCAAGAGTTGGGGTATATTTACATTTTGGACAAATGTTACTGAACGGGGCAGTGCGTCTTATTATTTCTCCTGCTCCTTCTGTGTGATTAGCGCAGTGACATCACCAAAGGTCCTTTTCTCCCAGGTCCTCAAAGAAGAAGAAGGAAGACAAGCCGGGCTGCGTGAACAAGTGGATGAGGTGAGTTTAATTTTTATTTTATTTTTTTAACCCCTCTATCCCTAATTTACTTAGCATTCTGTATGAAGAATGCTATTATTTTCCCTTATAACCATGTTATAAGGGAAAATAATAAAGATCGGGTCCCCATCCCGATAGTCACCTAGCAATCGTGCGTGAAAATCGCACCGCATCCGCACTTGCTTGCGGATGCTTGCGATTTTCACGCAGCCCTATTCACTTCTATGCGGCCTGCGTTGTGAAAAAAAACACACAATGTAGAGCATGCTGCAATTTTCACGCAACGCACAAGTGATGGGTGAAAATCACCTCTCATGTGCACAGCCCCATAGAAATGAATGGGTCCGGATTCAGTGCTGATGCAATGCGTTCACCTCACGCATTGAACCCACGCAAAAAATTCGCCCATGTGAAAGGGGCCTTAGGGTCCATTCAGACGTCCGCACTTTGGGTCCGGATCCGTTCCGCAATTATGAGCAACAGGTGTGGACCCATTCATTTTCAATGGGGACGGAAAAGATGCAGACAGCACACACTGTGCTGATGCGCACAGTGTGTGCTGTCCGCATCCGCATTTCCGGTCCGCAGCCCTGAACTTCCGGTCCGCGGCTCTGCAAAAAAATAGAACATGTCCTATTCTTGTCCGCAGCTGTTCCGCACAATACAAATGTACGATAATATACTTTCTAACATAGAAAGTATATTATAACATTGTACAAGGAAGGCAATCCATTAGAATATACATAAAGATAAAACGTAACCTTTAATAATGTTACTATGAGGGTCTATTCGCACGTCCGTAAGTGTTTTGCGGATCCGCAAAACACGGACAGCGGCAATGTGCATTCCGCAATTTGCGAACCGCACATTGCCGGCAAACGTATTGCAATATGGTTCAAGAAAATCCAGCACATTGCCGGCACTATAATAGAAAATGCCTAATCTTGTCTGCAATTGCAGACAAGAATAGGATATGTTCTATTTTTTTTGCGGAAACGGAAGCACGGATGTGGAAGTGCGGATCCGCAAATGCGGATGCGGACAGCACATTCCGGCCCCATTGAAAATGAATGGGTCTGCACCCGTTCCGCAAAATTGCGGACGTGTGAATGGAAAAGATATCCCTCAAAATGAAAATAAATTAAATGATTAAAGTTAAGCAAAAAGCATAGATGTGGTAGGCAATAACAAGTGCTCGGTGGCACTAAATCAGGTGCTCGGCAGCACCAAATCAGAAACCATATGTCCTACCACAATCCGGGGGGTTCCAGTGCACATCCATGAATCCCAGAGGGAATGCAAAAAACATCTATCCCTGGGCTAGATGATGATGTGGTATTGAAGGACAGGGTGGGCAAAGAACTGTTCCTGATATTGCCCTACAGGGGGGTGCTATTCTGGCCCTGATAGCCTAACCACAGACCACCCACCCTGATAAGAGCGACCCCGTCCAGAACCTTACCCTATATAAAAATGGCCCTAGTAAGCCCCTAGCCCCCTGACTTCCAGGTGATCACTATATAGATCTATGTGTTTTTGACTCATTATAAAAGTATATTATAAGTATATCGCACCCCTCTGTGTATCACACCTATCGATAGCACATCTATACCAGTCCTTAAAATGACTTTTGTGGCCCTATTAGCTAGCGTTTGGTGTCCCTAACAGCCTGTCCCTACTCCACACAGCAACCTCTCCCTACACTGGCAAAACACTGAATGTAAAATGGCGGCCAGATCAGGTTTATTTATAAGGTAGGGGGTATGTCCATGTGCTGAAATGTCTCAATTGGCTGTCCTGTACCACCTGATGGATGTGTCATGGGTCAAAGTTCTTCACAATGTAAAAGAATATGGCGGACGCGAATATCTCTATATGTTCGCATGTTCGGCGAATCGCGAACAGGCAAAGTTCACCGCGAAACGACCGGCAGGCGAACCGCAAGGCTCTACAAGCCAATACTAATATTGCGTTCTACAGTCCAGACCAATATAAACAATGAAGACCCTTCAGTGCTCACAAAAGTGTTATGGTCTCCTCAAACAGCTGATCGGCAGGGGTGTAGAGAATCGGACACCCATTCATGTAATACTGATGTACTATCCGAAGGATACACTATAATTTTTTAAAACAATAGATAACCTCTTTTTAAATTGCTACTGGTTTATTAAAAAAATATATATAAAAAATCAGGATTAAATGTAACACCGTTAGGAAGCTTTCTTAAAAAACAAAGTGCAATCATAAAGAGCAAGAAGAGTCTCCTTACAATTAATTACATACAAATTTATTATTAATGCAGTTATGACACATGGGATACTGCTGTTGAGCAAAAAGCTGTGTAGTCAGGACAGATTTGCATATTCATAATGTGGTAAATGAAATATAATATGGTAGAATACAAACACACGCTGAGTGAATGCTAATATACTGTACTGGTCGCCCTGGTCCACTGCATGTTGCACATCCGATTTTGGTGTTAGGCCTTGTTCACACGAAGTTTCAGAGATCTGCCACAAACGCACTTAACAGACATTTTTGCTACAACCTTGCAAGGTATTTTTTAATGAAACATTCACAAAACAAAATTCTAGCCTCAATTCTGGTTGTAAAAAAAAATATAAAAGTCAATTTTGTTGTGTGGTTGTTGGATTTACAGAGATTACTTATGAATATTTCAAAATGAACACATTCTTTTAAGATCCTTCTTCCACTCCTCCCTCATTCTTTCTTGTAGATCCCAGTCCTCCATGTCCAGTTTATTAAATATATGACCTCATTCCAGAATCCATGTGTGGCTGTATAGGGCCATCTTCTATACACAGTCTCTGTCCCCCCCTCCCCCAGGCCCCTCTGTCCTCCTCCAGACTCATTTGTCCCCCTCCCCGCTGTCCTCCTTCAGACCCCTCTGTCCAATCCCCCCGTCCTCCTCCAGACTCCTCTATAATCCCTCCAGACCCCTATGTCCCCCTCCAGACCCCTATGTCCCCCTCCAGACCCCTCTGTCCCCCTCCAGACCCCTCTGTCCTCCCCAAGGAGTTTGGCCGCAGCTTACGTCATCCCTCTATTTATGCATGTTTTTGGTTGCTGCCATTTAAGGCATGCTACTACTCTATCAGATGCATTTGGGTGATGGTGGTGGTGGTAGAGTATATTAAAACCACAAATGGCAGTATGCATTATCTTAAAGGGCATCTATCGGCAGAATTGTACCTATGAAACTGGTTGACTTACTATGCCATCGCTCGTCCCCATGCTGAATAGTGGTTTGTCTAATAACGATCTGCTGCCTGTCTGTTCATTTTTTTCAATATGTCAAAAGATTTGGATTGCCCGATGGTCGAGTGTTTGCTCATTCATTTGGCAATTGCCAGCAGTATAACTGCAAGATGATCGCTAACGAATTGTTAACGAATTATCTGCCGAAGGATTTTGCTCTAGGGATCAAGGAGGAAAACACCTTCAGTCATTAAATTTAGCTCCTTAAAGGGGTTCTCCAGGAATAATGAGTTTTTAGCATGAGTGCGCAGCCTGCCTTTCAACCGATTTGGGTATGAATCCATCCTTGCAGATCACGTACACCCATACATGCTGATTGTCTTCTCTAAGGATGATGGCAAGTTCCAGCAAAATAATGCGACAATCTACATACGGCTAGAAATGTCTGACATTGGTTGGAAGAGCATGACCAAGACTTCCAAGTATTATCCTGGCCCCCTAATTCCCCAAACTTGAACCCAATTCAGCATTTGTGGGACCACCTTGATCGCCATGTTCGATCTATCTCTGGATTCTCCCCCACACATACTTCAGGAGCTGTGGGATACTCTGCAGTCAGCATGGCTCCATATCTCCATATACCTGTGACTCCCAGTCACTCCCAACCTGTATCTATCTATTTATCTATCTATATAACCTAACATGCATGCATCTGAGCAACATGTTCGCCTTGGGGCCCATAGGATCATAGGCAGCTATGATCTGATGTAGATTTGTGCTATAAAAAATGGTAGTTTACAACAATTCCGGATTTTTTTTTTCACTTTCTTAAAGGGCATCTATAAATTGATTTCTACCTGTGAAACTGGCTAACCTGTTATATGTGCGCTTGGCAGGTGAAGACATCTGTGTCGGTCCCGATTTAATTTTTGCCCCCGTTGCTGAGAAAAAAAGTTTTAATATATGCAAATGAGCCTCTAGGAGCAATGGGGGTGTTGATGTTACACCTAGAGGCTCTGCTTTTTCTGCAACAGCTGCGCCCTCTGCATTTTGATTGACTTTAGGAGAAGTCAGGGCCAGGCATGATCAGGTTTATACTATCTGGTCCTGTCAATCACAGTGGAGAGGGAGCGGCAGTTGCAGAGAGGGCAGAGCCTCTAAGAGTAATGGCAACCCCCCCCCTTCCCCCCTTGCTCTTAAAGGCTCATTTGCATATATTAAAACATTTTTCTCAGCAATGCTTTATTATGTATACAAAGAAACATAATAAAGCATTTTCAAATGGGAAAAGGCAATTTTTTTTGGAGTGGCTTACTGATTTGTTTTTAACAGACTAAGGCCTCCAGGACTGCCATATTAGTACAGCTATTAGATTGTGCCAGATTCAGGGCCTACAAGGATCGACAGCCATAATACACTGCAATACAGAAGCGTTCAGTCCACTACTGGGACATAAGAAAAAAAGGGAAAGAAATTCAATAAAATGTTTAACCCCTTAAGGACTTATGACGTACCGGTACGGCATGTTTCCCGAGTCCTTAAGGACCCATGACGTACCGGTACGTCATAACTTTAAAACTAAATTGCGGCGCGGCGGGGGTTAATAGGAACAGGATGTCCGCTGAAATCATTCAGCGGGCATCCTGTCACAACGCCGGAGGGGGTCCCGTGACCCCCCCGTGTCGGCGATCGCCGCAAACCGCAGGTCAGTTCAGACCTGCAGTTTGCGGCTTTACCTGCGTTTTCCGGCGGCGATCGGAGGTGCCATCGGGTCCCCATGCGGCTGTGGGGGGGACCCGATGGCATGGAAGGCAGCGCGATGCCTAAGGAAGGCATCGCGCTGCCTTCCGGTGACGAGCCTGTGAGATCCAGCCCCCTGGATCTCACAGGCCGGAAGCTGTATGAGTAATACTCACAGTATTACTCATACAGCCAATGCATTCCAATACAGAAGTATTGGAATGCATTGTAAAGGATTAGACCCCCAAAAGTTCAAGTCCCAAAGTGGGACAAAAAATAAAGTGAAAAAAAAAAGTTTTCCCAATTATTTTTTTAAAGTTTCCAGTAAAAATAAACAAAAACTTCATTTTCCCCAAATAAAGTTAAAAAAAATTGGTAGAAAATAGGGGGGGGGGGGGGAATATACATATTAGGTATCGCCGCGTCCGTATCGACCGGCTCTATAAACATATCACATGACCTAACCCCTCAGATGAACACCGTAAAAAATAAAAAATAAAAACTGTGCTAAATAAACCATTTTTTTGTCACCTTACATCACAAAAAGTACAACAGCAAGCGATCAAAAAGGTGTTTGCCCACCAAAATAGTACCAATCTAACCGTCACCTCATCCCGCAAAAAATAAGCCCCTACCTGAGACAATCGCCCAAAAAATAAAAAAACTATGGCTCAGAATATGGAGACACTAAAACATAATTTCTTTTGTTTAAAAAAAGCTGTTATTGTGTAAAACTTACATAAATAAAAAAAAGTATACATATTAGGTATTGCCACGTCCGTATCGACCGCCTCTATAAAAATATCACATGACCTAACCCCTCAGATGAACACCGTAAAAAAATTTCAAATAAAAACTGTGCTAAATAAACAATTTTTTGTGTAATAGCAAGCGATCAAAAGGTCACACGCACCCCAAAATAGTGCCAATAAAACCGTCATCTCATCCCACAAAAATCATACCCTACTCAAGGTAATCGCCCAAAAAATGAAAAAATTATGGCTCTCAGACTATGGAAACACTAAAACATGATTTTTTTTGTTTCAAAAAAGAAATCATTGTGTAAAACTTACATAAATAAAAAAAAAGTATACATATTAGGTATCGCCGCATCCGTGACAACCTGGTCTATATAAATATCACATGATCTAACCTGTCAGATGAATGTTGTAAATAACAAAAAATAAAAACGGTGCCAAAACAGCTATTTCTTGTTACCTTGCCTCACAAAAAGTGTAATATAGAGCAACCAAAAATCATATGTACCCTAAACTAGTACCAACAATACTGCCACCCTATCCCGTAGTTTCTAAAATGGGGTCACTTTTTTGGAGTTTCTACTCTAGGGGTGCATCAGGGGGGCTTCAAATGGGACATGGTGTCAAAAAAAACAGTCCAGCAAAATCTGCCTTCCAAAAACCGTATGGCATTCCTTTCCTTCTGCGCCCTGCCGTGTGCCCGTACAGCAGTTTACGACCACATATGGGGTATTTCTGTAAACTACAGAATCAGGGGCATAAATATTGAGTTTTGTTTGGTTGTTAACCCTTGCTTTGTTACTGGGAAAAATTGGTGAAATTGGAAAATTTGCCCAAAAATTTAAATTCTGAAATTTCATCTCCATTTGCCAATAACTCTTGTGGAACACCTAAAGGGTTAACGACATTCGTAAAATCTGTTTTGAATACCTTGAGGGGTGCAGTTTCTTAGATGGGGTCACTTTTATGGAGTTTCTACTCTAGGGGTGCATCAGGGGGGCTTCAAATGGGACATGGTGTCAAAAAAACCAGTCCAGCAAAACCTGCCTTCCAAAAACCGTATGGCATTCCTTTCCTTCTGCGCCCTGCCGTGTGCCCGTACAGCGGTTTACGACCACATATGGGGTGTTTCTGTAAACGACAGAATCAGGGCCATAAATATTGAGTTTGGTTTGGCTGTTAACCCTTGCTTTGTAACTGGAAAAAAATTATTAAAATGGAAAATCTGCCAAAAAAGTGAAATTGTATCTCTATTTTCCATTAATTCTTGTGGAACACCTAAAGGGTTAACAAAGTTTGTAAAATCAGTTTTGAATACCTTGAGGGGTGTAGTTTATAGAATGGGGTGGTTTTGGGTGGTTTCTATTATGTAAGCCTTGCAAAGTGACTTCAGACCTGAACTGGTCCCTAAAAATTGGGTTTTTGAAAATTTCTGAAAAATTTCAAGATTTGCTTCTAAACTTCTAAGCCTTGTAACATCCCCAAAAAATAAAATATCATTCCCAAAATGATCCAAACATGAAGTAGACATATGGGGAATGTAAAGTAATAACTATTTTTGGAGGTATTACTATGTATTATAGACGTAGAGAAATTGAAACTTGGAAATTTGCAATGTTTTACAAATTTATGGTAAATTTGGTATTTTTTTATAAATAAAAATGCATTTTTTTTACTTCATTTTACCAGTGTCATGAAGTACAATATGTGACGAAAAAACTATCTCAGAATGGCCTGGATAAGTCAAAGCGTTTTAAAGTTTTCAGCACTTAAAATGACACTGGTCAGATTTACAAAAAATGGCCAAGTCCTTAAAGGGTTTCTATCACTTGGTATCACATATTTAGCTGTCAGACACTAGCGATCCGCTAGTGTCTGCTCTAACAAACCATCCTAATCTGATAGGTTTTGGGGCAGCCGTTTCGCTAAAATAAGAACTTATATCTATATGCTAATGAGCCTCTAGGTGCTATGGGGGCGTCATTAGCACCTAGAGGCTCCGTCTACCTTCATAAACTGCCGCCGCCCAGCGCGTCCCTCCAGCCCGCCCATCTCCTGCTGAATGCGATCATCCCCGTGCGCGTCTCTGTTCGGCGCATGCGCAGTGAATGTCTGACCGCTTCCCTGCTCAGACATCTCCACTGCGCCTGCGCCGATGACATCATAGTGCTCCGAGGAACAGGCGCAGTGGAGATGTCTGTGCAGGGAAGCGGTCAGACATTCACTGCGCATGCGCCGAACAGAGACGCGCACGGGGAGGATCGCATTCAGCAGGAGATGGGCGGGCTGGAGGGACGCGCTGGGCGTCGGCAGTTTATGAAGGTAGACGGAGCCTCTAGGTGCTAATGACGCCCCCATAGCACCTAGAGGCTCATTAGCATATAGATATAAGTTCTTATTTTAGCGAAACGGCTGCCCCAAAACCTATCATATTAGGATGGTTTGTTAGAGCAGACACTAGCGGATCGCTAGTGTCTGACAGCTAAATATGTGATACCAAGTGATAGAAACCCTTTAAGGTGAAATAGGGCTGAGTCCTTAAGGGGTTGTCCATTTTCTTATATTGATGATGTGGATAGTTCATCAATATCAGATCGGCAGGGGACTGACTGGCGACGTCCCTGCCGATCAGCTCTTTTAAAAATAATTCATTGCTTGTTTGAGCACTGCCTTCTCTTTACTGTTGACCTGCTCAAGCAGGTGTGATTAAAATGATGCCATCCCCTTCACATGAATGGGACAGCTCTGTCCTGTTCAAGTGAGCTGTAATTACCGCTCGTATGATCTGATATTAATGAGCTATCCTGAGGATAGGTCATCAATATCAAAAAAGCGGACAACCCCTTTAAACATTTTATTCAATTTCTTTCCCTTTTTCTCTTATGTCCCAGTAGTGGACTGAACGCTAATGTATTGCAGTGTATTATGGCTGTCGATCCTAGTAGGCCCTGAATCTGGCACAATCTAATAGCTGTACTAATATGGCAGTCCTGGAGGCTTTAGTCTGGCCCTGGCTGACAAGATATGACTCCTTGGCACTCTGGAGGTGACAGAGGAGTCACATATTGTGGTAAACCACTTAGATTCTGTGGTCACGAATTGTGGCTTCCAAAGGGTTAAACGGTCAGTCTCGGAATGATCTCCTATTCTGGATATTGCAGCTGGATATACACCTGATGCTGATGGTACTGGCTCGTCTCCTGAGCTTGCACCATCACAAAGCACAAAGCTCTAAAGAACTTCTCCCGTTGTTTTAAATTGAACATGCTGACATAATGAAAGTTTGCCGTGTATTTGAGAGACGATGATTCAAAAGTGACAACCAATATTGCTATACTTCCTTTTTTTCCCTTTTTGCAAAAATTGCCACAAAAATAAAACTGAAGCAACAATACTTCTGTAATAAAATAAAAAAAAAAACGCATTTTCAAGCCGTGACTTGCTTCTTTACTTCAACTCATATGGTAATAATTAGTGTTGAGCGAGTCGTGCTTCGGATCCTAGATCTGAAGTTGATTCGTTCAAAACATTATTTGAATGCTGTATGGAGATCAATCTCCGTACAGCACTCAAATGTATGGGCTCTGACGCGGGAAATACATTATTCCTGAAGTCTCACGCGACTTCGGTCAATAACTTCGGGATTCGATTTTTAAACTTTAAAACCATTTTAAAACATGGATCCAAAGTCGGTACCTAAGCTGACTTCGGATCCATGTTTTAAAATGGTTTTAAAGTTTAAAAATCATTGGGCGTAGTTATTCACCGAAGTCTCACAAGACTTCGGTGATAACTCACTTCGCCTCACTGGAGCCCATATATTTTAATGCTGTACAGAGACCTGAGGCCAGTGATTGGCTGCAGTGGTCACGTGAATGACATGACTTCACTGCTTTTTTTTTATTTTTCTCTTCACACAGCCGTATGTGGGCTTGTTTTTTGTGGGATAAGTTGCACTTTCTAATAGCATTATTTAATATTGCACACAATGTAGCTGGAAAAAAAAGTTGGATGGCATTGAAAAAAATAACGGAATTTAGGTTTAGTTGGTTTCATTTTTACGGTGTTCCCTGTGCGATAAAATTGATGTGTTACCTTCATTCTGGGTCACTACAATTACAGTGATACAATATTTTTTTTATATAGTTTCTTGTGCGTTTTATTACTTATAAAAATAAAAACATTGGAAAAATTATTATTTTCTCTTTGCATTGCCATATTCTGACCTTCATGACTTTTTTATAGTTATGTCTACAGGGCTGTGTTTACGATATTTTTGCGGGGCAATCTGTAGTTTTTATTGATAACAATTTGGAGTGTATATGAGTATTTTATTTTATTGGGGGGTTAATCAACAAAAAAACTGCAAATTAGCCATTTTGATTATTTTTTTCCGTTAAACCATTCATCATACGGGATAAATATTTTTATATTTGGGTCAATTATCGGAGATGAAGGTTTGTGAGTATTTGTAGTATGATCACATCTTTTTTTTCAGCATTAAAGGGGTTTTCCGAGACTTTTATACTGATGACCTTTCCTCTGGATAGGTGGGAGTTAATAAGAAAACCCCTTTCAAAAAGAAATATGAATGAGTGATTTGATTCTAGTGCTACTCCTTCACACTAGTGTAAGAGTTGGTTTAATTATTTAACAAAAAAAATTAATAATCAGAAGCACAAAACCAGTGGTATACCTACCTGTGGGGCACAGTCAGGAAGGGATATCGAGCACCGAACTTGTCTTCCTGAAGTCCACCCCATTTTTCTGCAGCCACCACCAGTGCATATCGTTTTTTCACAGCTTCCATTGGTTTTAATGCTAAGTGTGTGAATTCCTATACACTGAGCTCCTCACATTTGTGTTTACAGGCAGTTTTATTTTTCGCTTTATAAGACGCACCTGATGATAAGACGCATCTAGGTTTTAGAGGAGGAAAATAGAAAAAATATTTTGAACCAAAAGGTGTGCTAAAGTATTTAATAAAATAACAATAATAGTTTACACTGTTAGGGTCCATTCACACGTCCATAGTGTATTGCGGACCTGCAATACACCCGGCTGACACCCCCATAGAACTGCCTATTCTTGTCCGCAATTGCGGGCAAGAATAGAACATGTTCTATTTTTTTCGGGAGCCGCGGACCGGAAGATCGGGGCCGCGCTCCGGAAATACGGATGCAGACAGCACACTGTTGTCACGGATGGTGTAACAGAAAACTAGAAGACACAAATGAAGATCCGACTGACTTGATCCAAAACTAAGGAACCAACGGTTAAGCCCTGTAACAACGCTAGCTCTCTCCCTTACTGCTCAGCCTATGCAAAAATCTCAATGGTAGAAATTTGCATACCCTCGTTCCTCGACTGTATGACACCTGAACACCCTATAATAGTGAGGGGACACGACCACCGGCTCCCTACACTTAATACGGAGGGAGTCAGGGTCACCTCGGATCAAGCAAACAGGAAAACAAAGATAAATGAACAGACTTATCTGTAGAAGCATCAGTTGTAGCATCCAGCATGCACACACTCCAGGAAGTTGTATAAACCGCAAAGTGATGCAGTATGGGAGGGGATTTAAAGGGATGCAATCAGTGCAACTAGATGACAGCTGAGAGAGGGAAACAAGATGACAAAACGAAAGCAAAACAAAAGAACCTCAAGCAGGAGGTTCTGAAGGACGTCTGTCAGAGCTTCTCAGATGTCTGGCGGTGACAACTGTGTGCTGTCTGCATCTCTTCCAGCCCCATAGAGAATGAATGGGTCCGGATTCATTCCGCAACGTTGCGGAACGGATCCGGACCCATTCTACGGACATGTCAATGGATCCTTATGGGGGATCTACGGATGACACACTGTTATGAGAATATTTGGGAGATCTTTGGATTACCTCATCCTTTAGAATACACCCATGTACTGCAGTACATTGGTGTATTCTTAAAGATGAGGAGTGTTATAATCACATTTAATATCAGCACTGTCCAGAGACTATAATGTAATTGGCCTGTGCTCATATAAAAATTACTATAACCCTCCTCATCTCTAAGAATGCATCTATTTATTGCAGTACATGGGTGTATTCTTAAGGATGTGGGGGGTTATAGTCATATTTAAAATAAACACTGTTCTGCAATTGGCAAGTGTCTATATTAAATATGACTATAAGCCCCCTCATCCATAGGAATCCACCCATATACTGCATTCCTATGAATGAGAGGAGTTAGAGTCATATTTAATAGACACATGCCAATTACAGAACAGTGTTTATTTTAAATATGACTAACACCCCACATCCATATAAATCCACACATATACTGCAGTACATGGGTGGATTCCTATGGATGAGGGGGGTTATAGTCATATTAGGCACACATTTTACAGAAATGTAAGGAGCTGATTGGTGGGGGTGGGGGGTGGGGGAGCAGGATGCGCTCACCACCAATCAGCTGGATGGCCAGGCAGCACAGAGGAGAAGGGGATCCTCCTGCTTCTCCGGCTGTGGAGAGTGAAGGACGTGCGGGCTGGCGGCAGTACAGCGCATACAGAGAAGTCGCCAGCCCGCCCAACGATACTAAATGTCATGAATGTAAGCGCGGGCCCGCCAGCCCGCGCAAGGTGCTGCTTAGTGCCCCGATGTATGCGCAGGCTGGAGGCTTCACTGAAGGCTCTGCTGCCAGCCTGCGCTAACTCCCGCCTACCCACAATTTCATGGCAGCCCAGGAGCCGTTAGTGAGAGCTCCTGAGCTGCCGCAGCCAGAACATTTGGGGTCACCTTGCGTTTATAAGATACACTGACTTTTTCCCTCCACTTTGGAGGGAAAAAAGTGCGTCTTATAAAGCAAAAAATACGGTACTATGTGAAGGGAAGTAAGGCTTAGAGATGTAAATAGGAGACTTATCATTGTATTTATGAAAGTTGTCTGGTGTAAATACATTGAGACATATGGATCTACATTTATTAATGTAAATGTACATTGATTTAGTCATACATTCTGCCAAAAAAAGGCATAATGTGATGCATCTAGGTTTAGAGACCATTTCTGCACTTAATCTGAAAAGGGAGAGTGGCGTCATGGGAAGGGACGTGACCTAAGATGCAATGTTTTGTACCAAAATTGTGACCCAATTCTGACATTAAATTTAGTCTCAATGTAAGCCAACCAATAGAGTCAGTGAAAAGTGTCTGTCCCTGCACCACATTTATCACACGGCCTGAGCCCCTGGTGCCGGTCTAGACCGCCTGTCTAAGGTTACACCATCTATAGGATTAGTAAATCTGCACCATGATGCTCAGAATGAGAGCCATTTATGAAGCACCTGTTCCACTTTTTTTGACATGGAAGTTGGATAGTCGGTAAGGCGGGGTGCTATTTTTTTATTAAAAATTTTTTTTAAAAGCTTGCCAAAAATGTTTTTCACTTAATAGAAAAATCTTAAACTCATTAGAAATCTGGGGAGTTGCACCTTACATTCTGTGTTACCTTTTGGGAAATTGGGTATTGCAGGGGATCCCATACTAAATTTTGCTATTAGGCTCTGCATACTATAAAAATAATAGCAGTAACTGGAGTAGCATGGATTTACACTTTCTCCTATGACCACCTCCGCAGAATTTCCACCTCTCCCCACACCCAAAGACACTCTTTTGCATGGTTAGAAAATGAAATATGCATGTTAATGTGTTGGGATGACTACTAAGACTTCAGTTATTTGCATGGTGCACAGCTTTCCTAAACTATTCTACACTGTGACCAGCGCTGGATATTATATTCCTTTACATCTGCTAGTGATGCTTTTAAAATGTATCATTTAAAAAAAGAAAGAACGTGCATATTTCATTGGATTAATGAGTACCTTATGCTATTCCTTTTCATGATGTCCCATAGCCTGCTATTATGGCACTTACCTAAGGAATTTTATTTTCTTTCTATTAAAAATGTAATATCAGATATACAAATAAGCAACAGGACTTCAAGTATGACTTTGCCTGCAAACTGAAACATACTTACCTTCTCCCCTTGCTTCACATGACCAATTCACATGATACAAGTGGAGCAAGTCCCCTATGTAGCCAATCGCTGGCTGCAGTGGTGACTTGCTTCTCTTGTGTCACGTCAATTGGTCATGTCAAAGCGGATGATGAGAGTGTGGGACCCAAGTGAGGCAGCCGAGTCTGGGACACAGGGGCAGGGAGCAGGTAAGTACTTCCCTTTGCAGGTCTGCCCAGGAGGAGGGTTGCCAAAAACCCACCAAAAGGTAGCCAACCGTTTTAAAGTACACTGCTCAAAAAAATAAAGGGAACACAAAAAATAACACATCCTAGATCTGAATTAATTAAATATTCTTCTGAAATACTTTGTTCTTTACATAGTTGAATGTGCTGACAACAAAATCACACACAAAAAAAAAATGGAAAGCAAATTTTTCAACCCATGGAGGTCTGGATTTGGAGTCACACTCAAAATTAAAGTGGAAAAACACACTACAGGCTGATCCAACTTTGATATAATGTCCTTAAAACAAGTCAAAATGAGGCTCAGTAGTGTGTGTGGCCTCCACGTGCCTGTATGACCTCCCTACTACGCCTGTGCATGCTCCTGATGAGGTGGCGGACGGTCTCCTGAGGGATCTCCTCCCAGACCTGGACTAAAGCATCTGCCAACTCCTGGACAGTCTGTGGTGCAACGTGACGTTGGTGGATAGAGCGAGACATGATGTCCCAGATGTACTCAATTGGATTCAGGTCTGGGGAACGGGCGGGCCAGTCCATAGCATCAATGCCTTCGTCTTGCAGGAACTGCTGACACACTCCAGCCACATGAGGTCTAGCATTGTCTTGCATTAGGAGGAACCCAGGGCCAACCACACCAGCATATGGTCTCACAAGGGGTCTGAGGATCTCATCTCGGTACCTATTGGCAGTCAGGCTACCTCTGGCGAGCACATGGAGGGCTGTGCGGCCCTCCAAAGAAATGCCATCCCACACCATTACTGACCCAATGCCAAACCGGTCATGCTGGAGGATGTTGCAGGCAGCAGAACGTTCTCCACGGCGTTTCCAGACTCTGTCACGTCTGTCACATGTGCTCAGTGTGAACCTGCTTTCATCTGTGAAGAGCACAGGGCGCCAGTGGCGAATTTGCCAATCTTGGTGTTCTCTGGCAAATGCCAAACGTCCTGCAAGGTGTTGGGCTGTAAGCACAACCCCCACCTGTGGACGTCGGGCCCTCATATCACCCTCATGGAGTCTGTTTGACCGTTTCAGCAGACACATGCACATTTGTGGCCTGCTGGAGGTCATTTTGCAGGGCTCTGGCAGTGCTCCTCCTGTTCCTCCTTACACAAAGGCGGAGGTAGCGGTCCTGCTGCTGGGTTGTTGCCCTCCTACGGCCTCCTCCACGTCTCCTGATGTACTGGCCTGTCTCCTGGTAGCGCCTCCATGCTCTGGACACTACGCTGACAGACACAGCAAACCTTCTTACCATAGCTCGCATTGATGTGCCATCCTGGATAAGCTGCACTACCTGAGCCACTTGTGTGGGTTGTAGACTCCGTCTCATGCTACCACTAGAGTGAAAGCACCGCCAGCATTCAAAAGTGACCAAAACATCAGCCAGGAAGCATAGGAACTGAGAAGTGGTCTGTGGTTACCACCTGCAGAACCACTCCTTTATTGGGGGTGTCTTGCTAATTGCCTATAATTTCCACTTGTTGTCTATCCCATTTGCACAACAGCATGTGAAATTGATTGTCACTCAGTGTTGCTTCCTAAGTGGACAGTTTGATTTCACAGAAGTGTGATTGACTTGGAGTTACATTGTGTTATTTAAGTGTTCCCTTTATTTTTTTGAGCAGTGTATTATGTTCACCAATGGCTATTTCTGTGAAACTACTATTGTTAACAATATGTTGTGATACACTAGTTTTGCACCAAAAGGCATGACATGCCTCTGCTTTTTAAGTTTGCATGTCTCTACAAGCTGCATAATAACTATGCAAACAATAACCAAACAATACCATGACACTTGCAGGACCGTGGTATACAAATTCTAAACTATAATCCAGTAGTCAAGCATCAGACTGTGCATCCAGTTAGGTCATCATCACATGTAAGTGGTAGGAATTAAGGTTTGCCAATGGCAAATAAAGATATTGAATAGCAATACTAACTAGGCTACATTCAAATCTGCTGCAGGTATTCTGGTATTCTGTTCTGGCATTGCTGGATACTGCTGGTCCCATTCACTATAATGGGGTACTCCGGGTTTCCATGCATGCAGCAGTAATTTTCTCCAGCAAAATGCCTGTATTTATGCCGGAAACCAGGCTTACCCCATTATAGTGAATGGGGTCCATTGGGCCCTGCGATGTCGGCTATGCCAGATACAGCAATTTTGGTATTCTGTTTCCTCTGTCAGAACAGAATACCAGAATGCCTGCTGCGGATGTGGAGGTAGCCTTATGGCTGATTTACACTCGATTTTTGGGAACAAACGTTAGTACGAATGCTCCCTCCCGAAAGTCGGCCTGTATAAAGGTGCCGCAGATCGGGTGATATGATATTTGGTGTGGACACGTCTATCATCATTTCTGAGTAGATGGTCGTGCTGGGTAAACAGCGATCTGCTGCCTAGTGCTGCCGAGTTATAGCAGTAGCCATTGTTTGTCCCCATGCAGTGGAGGTGATCAGTGGGTGTAAAGTGAGCAGGCAGTTATCAGTATGGAATGTTTCCTTTCCTATAACTGCTCGTCACCGCAGAGTAAATCAAGAGGGGCCTGGATGTATTTCTGGAGTGTAATAATATTACAGGATATAGCTACTAGAGAGGGGTCGTTGATCCAGGGAGTTATTCTGATTGCCTGATTGGAGTCAGGAAGGAATTTTTTATTGGCTTCTACCTCACAGGTTTTTTTTTGCCTTCCTCTGGATCAACTTGCAGGATAACAGGCCGAACTGGATGGACAGATGTCTTTTTTCGGCCTTATGTACTATGTTACTATGTTACTAAATGCACCTTTAAGTATATTTGACTGCCATTTTTGTATCTAGCTCTGTGATGTTAGATACTTTTGCTTTAAAAATTAAAAAAAGTATTATAAAGGCTCATGCACACGAACTTATTTTCTTTCCATGTCCCTTCTGGGGGTTTTTTGCGCACCGTATGCGGAACCATTCATTTCAATAGGTCCGCAAAAAAAAAAACAACGGCAGTTACTCCGCATGCATTCAGTTTCCGTATGTCTGCAAAAAAAACAGAACATGTCCTATTTAGGGATCGACCGATTATCGGTTTGGCCGATATTATCGGCCGATATTGAGGATTTTGAACGTTATCGGTATCGGCATCTATTTTGCCGATATACCGATAACGTATGGGGAACACAGAACGCGCTGCTCTCAGCGCGTTCTGTGTTCCCTCCGCAGCACAGGGGAGAAGGAAGCAGTGTCTCCTCCCCCTGTGCTGCTGCTGCCGCTGCCGCCAATGAGGGGATAGAACATAAGAGGAGGGGAGGGGCTGTGGCCGCTGCGCCACCAATGAAGATAAGCCTTTCATTCATTCATATACAGGAGGCGGGAGCTGCAGAATCACATAGCCGGCTCCCGGCCTCTATGAGCAATAGCTGCGGTCCGCGGTAGTTAACTCCTCAGGTGCCGCGGATCGCAGCTACCGCTGATAGAGGTCGGGAGCCGGCTATGTGATTCTGCAGCCAGCTCCCGCCTCCTGTATATGAATGATCGATAGACTTATCTTCATTGGTGGCACAGTGCGCCCCCCCCCAAGCCCCCCAGTATTAATCATTGGTGGCGCAGTGCGCCCCCCACCCCCATCCCGGCCAATAGTAAAAACATTGGTGGCGCAGTGCGCCCCCCCCCACCCATTTAGTATTAATCATTGGTGGCAGTGGCCACAGGATCCCCTCTCCCCTGCTCCTCCGATCGGAGCCCCAGCTGTGTAAGCCTGGGGCTCCGATCGGTTGCCATGGCAGCCAGGACGCTATTGAAGCCCTGGCTGCCATGTTCAGCTCCATGCTGCTGTGTGCACTATGCACAGAGCAGCAGGGACAGTGTGAGATCCTATTCACCCTGATAGAGATCTATCAGGGGGAATAGGACAAGGGTTCTAGTCCCTAAGGGGGTTAAAAGTTAGTAAAAAAAAAAAACACAAAAATATTAAGTATAAATGAAAAAGATTTATAAAAAAAAAATACACATTAACAATAAACAAAAAAAATACACATTAACAATAAACATATTAATTTTCAGCAGATTTGTGTAGGAATTTTTTTTTTTTCTCAAAAATGAAAATTCCCAGAATATCGGTATAAATTATCGGCTATCGGCCTGAAAGTTCACAAATTATCGGTATCGGTATCGGCCCTAAAAAATCAATATCGGTCGATCCCTAGTCCTATTATTGTCTGCATAATAGACAAGATAGGACTGTTCTATTAGATGCCATAATGCAAAATACAAAATGCACATGGACGTCATCTGTATTTTTTGCGGATCTGTGTTTTGCGGACCGCAAAATAAATACGGTCATGTGCATGAGCCCTAACAGTGATACATATACTGACTAACCATAAAAATTGTGTTTGCAAACTTTCAGAGCAGAGAGGCTCCTTCATCAGGCGTTGCCATATCTTGGTAGTAGTTGGTAGTGCTAATTATCTTACAGAGATAAGTAATAAGAAAGACACCCAGCTCAATCACTTTGGCTTTGGTCAATGTGTAGCAACAAAGAAAATCTGTGTCCGGCATCAGGGAAAAAAGACAATTTAAAAGGGTTTTCCAATAATTTAGAACTGATGACCTATCCAGTATCTGATTTGTGGAGGTTCAACACCCGGGACCCCCACGATTCAGCTGTTTGGGAAGGCACAGGCACTCCAGTGAGCGCCACTACCTTCTTGCAGCTTACCAAGCACATCACCGTACATTGTACAGCGGCTGTGCTTAGTATCGCAGCTCAGCCCCATTCACTTCTATGTGCCTAGGCCACGTGACCGATGAATATGTGGTCAAGAGAAGGCCACGGAGCTACTGCAAACACGGCTACCTTCTCAAACAGCTGATCGGCAGGGTCTGACACGCGGAATCCAGAGGATAGGTCATATAAACTCTCGGAAAACCCTTTTAACTTTATTTTCGATCCAAGTGAATAAAACCACACTTGGGGCAAGGGACAGACTTTTGTTCAGTGCTCATTAGCTTATGCCTGGTGGACCTGATAGTAATTATTCATTAATGAAAGTTGCCCCACCCCTTGACCTGCCTGGGAATGCCTTCAAAACATCTGAAAAGCCCAAAATATGCCTACTTAGGGGTGGGCTTGCATAAACCCCCCTCTTTTTGCATACTGTTCTGGCAAAATCAAGACTACTGTCAAGCATGTAATGACAAGTGCAATGTTCTACCATATCATCTATCTAGTTCACTGAAACACCACTGGTTGTTCTAGTTTTAATTGTAAATAAATGACATAGTATAGTTTGCATGTATTCCATGTTGTATGATATAGTAGTCGATTAACTCAAATCAGTCTGCGCCTGCTGGCTGTGCCGTACACAGAATACTTGACCTGGTGTCCAGTATACTGCGGACAGTTCACAGGGGACCAATGGGGACCCACCGCTGTCTTACTCTTTTAGTGATTCTTAAAGGGGTTGTCCAGGTTCAGAGCTAAACCCTGACATACCCAGAATTTCACCCAGGCAGCCCCCCTGACAAGAGCATAGGAGCAGTTCATGATGTCACCAGTACTGATTGGTGGGCTTCAGCGCTGCCCTAGCCTGTAAAATGACTAAGGCAGCGCTAAATCCCGCCCATCAGAGCCGGTTACGTCACCGAACACACTGCTGGGCGGGGGCTTCCACCTGGCAGTGTGTTATAGTAAATAAAAGAGCCCTTGCTCTGCGAGATCCTCATGTCAGGGGGGCTGCCTGGGTGAAATTATGGGTATGTCCGGGTTCAACTCTGAACCTAGACAACCCCTTTAACCATTAATATCAGAAATGTATTAAGGAATATGCAGTTCCCTAGTGTCCATCTGTAGAGGATTCAGCAAAAGTGATTCTCTGCTTTAGTGTCTTTGATTTAAGTATGCAATAAAAGCATAGTTGCTGTATTTTCTTGGAATCAAGAAAGACTGTGAGGACGTCTGAGAGCAGTACTGATAAGTAGTCAGCACAAATGATCGATTAAATGGCAAAAAGTAGTAAAATGTTGATAAGCTGTTTCACATGTACCAGTATAAGTATGTGATCTTAAAGGTCAACTTGTTTTATGAATAAGGATGAGATGAAACAGACTCTACCAAGAAATAATGAATTGTCCTTAGTATAACATCAGCAACATACAGAGAAACCTCCTTAAGACGACCACCCAAAATTAGATTAAAAATGGTAGTCTAGAGAGGTGGCCTTGACAAGTAAAATGGCTTCTATGCAAAGTGCGTGATGGAACTGACCATTTGTTAAATTAAATCTATATACTACATAAGGGATATGTCTTCTCAAAGAGGTGGCCTTTGTGAGAGGTTTCACTATATAAATCTGTTTCCACTCTTTGTCATTTAGTTTCCATCAAGATGTAAACAACTATGTAGTCTCTAAAGAAATATATAAAGGGCTGTTATATAAATTTTTTCATTCATGTACAGTTGTGGGATGTACAATAATAATATTTTAAAAGGACTCTCCGGGACTTACTTATTGATTACCCATCCTAAGGTCCGACTCCTGCATCCCCACCAATTGTCTGATCAGCTGTAGTCCATTGGGGAACGTGGCCACAATTGTTTGATTCCCCTGCAGTGTCAGCACAGGTAAAGAAGCAGTACCTAGTTTCCACTCAAGTTAATGAGCATATTTGCTGCAGCGTCATTCAGCACTACGGGGCTGGCGGGAATAGCTGAGTGCTTTTACTCGGCTATCTCCGGCAGTCTCATAGAGATGAAAGGAGCTGCGGCAATGCATGTGTCTGCCACTCCACTCAAATGGGGGGCATAGGCACCCGATGGTGGTTGGATCCTCGCTGATCACTTATACCTTATCTTGTGCATAAGTTGTCATAATGGTACAACCCTTTGAAGGCTTTTTACCCATTTTAGGCAAAAAAAAAAATTATTAAAAAGTTTTTAACAGTTTTTGCTGTACTGTCTTTACTTTCAGTGTATCCACAGACTATTGCCTTATGTCTGAACTCCTGACAGCTCAAAAACACTCGTTATAGCTAAATTCTTATCAAACTGATGAGAATAAGGCTTGAAGGAGCTGTCCTATCTCGCAGTTTCCAAGGAGTTACGTAAGCTATCCGCGGCTTCTTCTGCTACGTTGTTTGTATAGTTCCATTCACAACAATGGGAGTTGGCCTGCTCAGCTGTTTTCATAAGCCCAGCCACTGAGGGCCACTGCTTGGTCCCAATCTCGTAGTGGAAACAGCAAAATGGGACAACCCCTTGAGTTCTGATATAAGAGCTACACACTGAGCCATCAGAGCAGCTCCCTCATTCCATTTAAAACAGAAAGAAATGTTCTGCAGATGCACTAAAACTGAATATATATCACTGAGGGCAACCATAAAACTTAACTTTTAATAAATATCATATAAAACCGGTCCCCAATGGACCTAAATAGCTGTAATACGGCAATTCCAGAGCTATTTGCACAGGGAAGGTCAGTTATTGAAATAAATAGGGGGTACAAAAGAAACAGCACGTCAAAGATACCTATGCCTGCCCCTACAATTGCCCCTCAATCAACTGCTCAGCCCAGAGATACCCCTTGATGGTAGGAGTACTCTGTCCACGTGCTTCAGCTTACCTATCCCTGTACAGCCCTATACATAATCTGATGCATTGAGTAAAGTCCCTAAACCAAGGGTCAATATCTACCCAAAGACAAGGTATACACACTCCTCATCTAATACACTATAGTAGTCCCAACGCGTTTCCCCCTATGATGAATAGGGTTTGTCAGGGGATAATTGGTATCAATCTTATAGAGAAGATACGGTACAAATACAAATGCAGTAGATAACAAGATACTGGAGCGCCCCAATACCACAGTGGTCTGTGATGGAATACAGAAAGGGATTCGTCTTGATAAGAGATACACAAAATTAATAATCTGTTTTATGGTACATTCACATGGTACGAGTCCGCTGCAGAAAATGTACAGTGCACCATGCCAAAAACTACCCCTGAAAAAAGAAAATATGAAACGGGATGGTTTTAGCTGTATAGCTGACTGGATTTCAGCAGCTCTTCCCCTGCTTTCGAACTTTGCATTGCAGGGATAGAAAGCCGCGGTCAAAACTTGCAGCAAAATTTTTTTGCTGGTCTTCTCTGCAGCATGTGAATGAGATTTAAAAAAAATCTCATCCACCTTGCTCGTACTGTATGTACAACACTGTGCAAAAGTTTTGAGTTGCTTGGCCTTGTTTCCACTCAACTATACATGAAAACATAGGAACTGGGGTGCAGCAAAATGGCAGCAGGTGCTCTGGATTACTTACATACCAACGTTTAAGTTGGTAAAATCGGGGGATCTAAGTCCCACCACTGGTAACACCCGGACCCATATTGGAATACTCACACGTGGGTGGGTTTTACTATAGCTCCCCCCATTTTTGTCCCAGGACAGCCTGAATTTGACTGACTCTGAAATCTGGGGACTATCCCAGACAATTTGGGACAGTTGGAAACTATGAATTTGATAACTGGCTGTACCAGAAGTCTTCATAAATAGTGTCTTCAGGCAAAATTGAATCATGGTAGAGGGTCCTTGCAAGTTTAGGGCTGCATTTAAAGGGCTTCTGTCACCCCACTAAACAGTTTTTTTTTTTTTTGTGTACTTATCCCTATACTGAAATTTATCCATACATAATGTGATTAATCATTTTGGTTCAGTAGATTCTGCTAAAAAACGCATTTTTTTGTAATATGTAAATTACCTTGCTACCAGCAAGTAGGGCGGTTACTTGCTGGTAGCAGCCGCATCCTCCTATCATAATGACCCCCCCATCCGCATGTTGATTGACAGGGCCAGCAGACGGGATCTTTCTCTGGCTGGCCCTGTCTGCTATCAAGATCTCGCGCCTGCACCGTAACGGTATTCAATCGGCGCAGGCGCACTGAGAGGCGGACGCTCGCTCGGCCGCTCCATCCTCAATGCGCCTGCGCCGATGACGTCACCCGGCGCAGGCGCATTGAGGATGGAGCGGCCGAGCGAGCGTCCTCCTCTCAGTGCGCCTGCGCCGACTGAAGACAGGTACGGCTCAGGCGCTAGATTTTGAATGCAAACAGGGCCAGCAGAGAAAGATCCCGTTCGCTGGCCCTGTCAATCAACATGAGGAGGGGGCGTCTTTATGAGAGGAGGATGCGGCTGCTACCAGCAAGTAACCGCCCTACTTGCTGGTAGCAAGGTAATTTACATATTATAAAAGTACGTTTTTAGCAGAATCTACTGAACCAAAATGATTAATCACATTATGTATGGATAAATCGCAGTATAGGGATTATAAGTAACCCAAAAAAAAAAAAAACTGTTTAGTGGGGTGACAGAAGCCCTTTAAGCAAAAGAAGTTGGAGATTTGGTCAAGAGTAATAGTGTCCCAAATGCTGAGAAATACAGGCAGATACTTATCCATCATGCAGTTCCATCAGGGGGCTTTCTGATTGGATCCAAATTCATTCTGCAGCAGGACAACGACCCCAATCACACAACCAATGTCATTAAAACCTATCTTCAGCATGAGTCCTGAAAGAGATGATACGGCCCCCACAGAGCCCTGATCTCTACATAATTGAGTCTGTCTGGAATTACATGAAGAGACAGAAGGATTTTAGCAAGCCTACATCCACAGAAGATCTGTGGTTAGTTCTCCAAGATGTTTGGAACAACCTCCTGCCGAGTTTCTTCAAAAACTGCGCAAGTATGCCTAGAAGAACTGGTGCTGTTTTGAAGGCAAAAAGGGTGGCCACACCAAAAATTGATTTGATTTAGATTTGTCTTTTCTTTATATCATTTCTTAATTAATAAAAAGAAACTATTAAGGCTGGGTTCATATTGTGTTTTTCCCATCCGTTTAACGTATACAAAAACGTATACGTTAAACAGATGGCTCAGACTGATGCCATACTGTGGCATCCGATCACCATAAAGGTCCGTTATAAAAAAAAAGCATACTTTTTTACCATTATAAAAAAAGTATACTTTTTTTTTTACCAGACTCTGTAGGATATAAGAATGGAGGCATGAACGTGATATGAACCCACCATAACACTTCTATTTTTTTTAAAGCATTCTTCCTTTGCAGCATTTTTCCCCCACACCTGCCTCAATGTTCAAATGCCCAGTAAATGCTGTGATCAGAGTTAGCTCCAATTTCGATCATTGCAGCAGGAGCTTGACTGTATTACAGTTGTCTCTCACTGTGGATGGTGCAAGCTCATCTGCTGAGCCTGCACCATCCCAATGACACATATATGTTCGGTGCTACAAGTTAACTACCAACACTGACATGCACCACCATCATCATTAAAGGGGTTGTCTCACTTCAACAAATAGCATTTATCATGTAGAGGAAGTTAATACAAGGCACTTACTAATGTATTGTGATTGTCCATATTGCTTCCTTTGCTGGCAAGATTCATTTTTCCATCACATTGTTTCCATGGTGACGACCACCCTACAATCCATCAATGGTGTCCGTGCTTGTACACTATAGGAAAAGGTTGCCGGCCTATTTGGTGGCCTGAACTGAAGGAGCAAACATAGGCAAGTGCTTTTTCCTATAGTGTGCAAGCACGACCACCAATGCTGGATTGCAGGGTGGTCGTAACCATGAAAAACGAGCAGTCTATATGGGATGGAAAAATGTATCCTGCCGGCAAAGGAAGCAATATGGGCAATCACAATACATTAGTAACTGCCTTGTATTAAATTTCTCTACATGATAAATGCCACTTGGTGAAGTGAGACAACTCCATTTAAGGGTTTAATGATCGTACACTGAAAAACAGATAATGAAGAATGACTTACTTATACATTACAGGAGATGCTGCAAAATGAACTCTTATTGGTTGCAATGGACTGTAAGACAGTTTTAATGAACGTGGACTGACAAGCATTATCTTGTGCAAACCACAGAAGGGAGGCAGGGTTCTGTTTTTTGCAGTCCACCCTGGATTTGTTCGGTCCTGCTATTATGCTACCATAAATGATTGTACAAAGTCATTTGCTACATGCTGAGCACTGGTCCTGCAAGAAAAGCATATGCTTAGTTAAGCCCAGGAGCACAAGCAATGAGTGCAACATTTTTGCCCCGCTTCCGAACACTGAGCACAAGTCTGCCCTCAAACCAATGTAATTTTAGATATAGATCTTTTTAAATACAAACTATACAGTAATAACTATGCTGTGGCTTTAAATAGATGGATGAATAGTTATCATTTCTGCCCTCTGTGACCAAAACCACCATTGAAAACCAGCCTTTGCTCCGCTTTAAATTATAAACTGCAAGTACAAAAATAATCATTTAAGTCACTCTACAGTGTCTTTCATATATAAAGAGTGAGCTGTCATTTGCTTTCACCCTGGAAGGAGTAACATATAGTCCATGTAAGTGAATGCCCCTTCCAGACTAGCGTTTAGCATTAGCACAGAGCTCTCTAGGAAAAGCAGAAAAGTACAGTGATAGAGAAGGCTTACAATGGGCTATGTGCATTCTGGGGTCCAAAATTACAATTTTCCTCTGGAGATTTGTTCTTTCTCAGGATCACAGCTCATATCATCCAACTCTCATACAGAATTATAATACGTATATACAAGAATACAGCATTACAAGACTTGCTAGTTTCATTAGAAAGTTGGCAAAAAAAGTAGTTTGACAATATATAAACTGGAACGATTGTGCAAATAGTTGGAATCGATCATCATTATGTTCATTTATTAATATGGAAACAAGAAAAGTGTAGGACCATCTTTGGGTTCACTCACCTAGTATATTAGAAATAATGTAAGCAATTTCCTATTAAATATCTATCTGAATCTCTGAATTTAGGAAAACAATTTGGGTGAAGCAGGAGGGAATTAATTTTTTGTCTTAGCAGACCACAGATGCCATTTACATCTGCAGGCTCGGATTCATCCACCAGAGTACCAGAGGATCTTCAGGTAGGCCCAGGCTCTGATGGAATAGTGGGTCCTAGAGGTCCAGGAGAAAAAAAAAACATTTGAAGCTGACTTTGGAGATAATCTCCTGCCACTTGGTTCTTTTTGATTCAAAACCTATTAGACTTTACTGATGATATAGGGCTTGAGCCCCGAGAATAATTTCCTCTGGTGGGCCCAAGAAACACTAATCGGAAACTGTACATTGGGCCTCTATTCTATGAACTGGGAGAGACGAGCAGGTACTTGCAAGGCACTCATATTCATCCAGGCAGTTTCCGTAGTCCTTCCATACAAGAAAGCCTACTACAACCCCTTCATTATAGCTAAAAATGGGGGTCCCTATACTCAGCCTCCCACAGATGCGAACTTCAGAAATGTCTCTACAACTTGAAGTTTTCTATGACTTGCGGTAAACTTTAATTTCTGACTGGCAATGTAGTCCGTATACTCACAAAGGTTCAAAGGGGCAGATTTACTAAACCTGTAGACAGTGTAACCTTAGACAGGCTGTCTTGACCTGCACCGGATTTATCACAGGGGCTCAGGCTGGATGATAAATGTGGTGCAGGAATAGTCACTTCTCACTCACTCTATATCTACTACTGGTTGGCTTATTTTGAGACAAAATTTGTTGCCAGAATTGGGTCACCAAATCTGGTGCAGTGATAGACACTTTTGTCTTATACTAAAATTATGCAAGTGTCGCATCTTAGTCAATGCCCTTTCCCACTAAGCCATGTCTCCTTCCCACTCAGCCATGCACCCTTTTCAAAAAAATTGGAGAATCCCTAGTTGCCCCAAATAGTGCCAAAATTGCGACACTGTAGGTGCAGGCACTTTTGTAAATCTGGGTCAAAGTTTTTTTATGGTAGATATTACGAAGTGAAACAATGAAATGGTCCAATTTTGCAAATTTTTTAACCTTATATGTCTCACTTATCATTAACAGCAATTTAGTTTTGGGTGTACTGTAAATGAAAATATTAGTTGAATTTATCAGAAACACTTAATAATGTTCACTTTCTTATTAAGGCTTAGCCCAAAACAGTGCAAAGTAGCCATCATTCTTTCAACAGCCAACATCCCCACTGCTGCTCTCAATGACTCTTACCAGCAGTCATGTAATAGAATTAAACCAGTCAGCCAAAGGAAACACAGGGGAACAGATCCAAGACACCTGCTGGTCTCATAACCCATTAAATATGAAACTCCTTTCCTGCTGGTTAAAGGTCTGAATAAGTATAATCGTCTGCTACCAACAGGTCTCAAAATACACAAAGCACCTTATTAAAGAAGTAAAATGTGCACTGAAAACAATTCTGCAGTACATAAACTGGGGTAAAAACCCACAAAGTAAAATGCATAGACAATCTACCTATAGGGGTTCCCTGCTTTTTTATATTGATGACTAGTGTTAAACGAAGCCTGATAAAACCCTCATCCCGCGTGCTCTCCACCACTGTCCTGTGAGCTGAGCATAGGGAGAGATTTGGCAAGCGTTCATGCACTAGGGACAGTGTTGCTGAAAATGATTAATAGAAGATGGAAGCCTTTATTTATTCAAGTGCCAATACCATCCAGTCTGCACCCCCTTAGGGGGGCCAGGTCTTTAATGATGACCACACACATCTTTTGCCTGCCTTACTTCTTCCACATCATCCTTCAAAGTCTCCATGTCCTAGAAAAGTCAGCAAGATGCAGAGAGGGGGAGCTGGATTTTCTGATGACATATTCTTATCGATATTAGATGATGTGGAAAAGGAGGAAAAGCAGAAGGCAGAAGAAGGGATCCCACCTGTAGGGCAGCAGAGCGCTGGGGTTGAAGAAGTGGGTTTTCCAGAGCTGATTAATATCCAGTGTTTACTGACAAATCACCTGCAGTAGATTGCAGGACAGAACAGCAATAATATGCATATTGTGCTCCCACCTAACCAGCCAAACCCATGCCAGCAACAGCCGCATCTCCATTAACAATGAAGACCGACTATACAGTGTGGTTTTCATTATTACATGAAAGGCATCTGCTCCATGTGGCCATACCCCAAGGCAGGATATACCTGATTCATAGCGATTTGTGACAAATTAATTCGTAACAAATCGAATTTCTTGGCTTGGTTTCACTTTTTGATTAAATGACTGAAATACATTTCAATGATATTCTAATTGAGATGCAGATGAATAGGGAGTCACTTCCAACAGGTGGCACTAATGAGAGAGTAATCTTTTTCTGTACATACCGCTTTGATCAGCTGATGGGGGAGCTGTCCAGGATTTTGATTCTGATGGCCTATCCTAAAGATAGGCAGTCAATATCAGATTGGCTCGAGTTTGACACCACGCACCTCTGCCACTTTGTAACTCCGGCACCAGAAGTTGATGCCAAAACTACACAGACTTCAGGTGCCGGAGCCACAAGGTAACAGCTGATCTACAGGGGTACGAGATGTCTGACCATCACCATCAATGTCAAAATCCGGGACAGCACCATTAAAAGGGTTATCCTGGAAAAGTATAGAAAAAAGCGGTTCAGCAGTTCTCCTCTTTCAGATCAGGAAGAGGGGTTCTACTATCTGACAAACCAACCTCCAGATATATAAAATGGTATAATCATAATATAATAGGCATACCCCCACCTGCAGTGACCGGACACCAAACTACCGTATATTGAATCAATTATTTATTAAAAATAATACAAAGTAAAAATATATTAGCAGCAGTAATACAATATGTATAAATTAGCAGGGTCCTTGCTATAAAAAACACAATATTGCATTAAGGGTACTTTCACACAAGCGTTTTTCTTTTCCGGTGTTGAGTTCCGTCACAGGGGCTCAATACCGAAAAAAAATATTTTTTTATCCTAATGCATTCTGAATGGAGATCAATCCATTCAGGATGCATCAGGATGCATCAGTTCAGTCCCTCTTACGTTTGTTGGCCGGAGAAAATAACGCAGCATGCTGCAGTTCTCTCTCCGCCCAAAAACCCTGAACACTTGCCGGAATGCCGGATCCGGCATTAATTTCCATTTAAATGTATTAGTGCCGCAAAATTGCTGCATTGGGACCTTTAAATCAGTGAAAAAAATAAGTACCGGATCCGCTTTTTCCGGATGACACCGGAGAGACGGATCCGGTATTTTAATGCATTTGTCAGACTGATCCGCATCTGGATCCGTCTGACAAATGCATCCATTTGCGTCTGGATTGCTGGATCCGGCAGGCAGTTCCAGCGACGGAATGCTCTGACGCAAGTGTGAAAGTAGCCTAACCAGTATATTCAATTAAAGGGGATGTCTCACTCCTGCTTTGCTCTCTTCCCTGCCGGTCTGTGAGTACCGTTTCTTAGTTGGTGGGTGTGGCCACTTCCTTTGAGTGACAGCACAGGCAAGCAGGGCATGCGTGCTCCCGAGGCTGCTAGTGTATTAGAATCATTAGCAGCCTCGGCATAGCAGACCTTCAGCAGATAATTTTTTTTCTCTGTTGTAATAGTTGTATAGAACAGCTCCAAGGCGTTGCGTGTGCCCTGGAGCTCTTTTTTAGGAGTAACGAGCTGCTACCGGGAATAGGAGCTTAGGCAATTATAGATACGAGGTGGCCGGGGCTGGGCTGTAATGCGATTCCCGGTCACCAGAAAGGCTGGCTGCTTCACTTACAGTACGCAAGCTACTGCGACCACTACTACTGCATTGCAGCGGTGGTCGTAACCCCTAGAAACGAGCAGGGTCTAAAAGGTTTGAAAATGTCAACTAATGGATCACAGAGGCATAATGGTAAATAGATATACATTAGTAAATCACTTGACATAAAGTTATACACATAATAAAGAGGACACGATGAGGCGAGACAACCCCTTTAAATGAATATATATATATAAAACATTATTTTAAAAAGTTTGTGCTGATTCATATTGGCCATTGCGCTATTGCACTTAGAACTCATCCATATAGATAAAGTAGAGAAGAAGTTTATAAAACATAGAGCATCTGTCACCATGATCACCCTATTAAACCATGTATACTGTCTGGTAGGGTTGATCATGGTGAGCTCAATGCTACATTGCTTTCCGCAATCGGGTGTTCCATTGCAGAGGAATTCTAACTTGTATTAATATGCTAATGAGGTGCTCAAAGCACCGAGGGACAGGTCTAGCAGCACTAAACACTCCTTCAACTCCTCCTCACCATGCCCCCTCCCACAGTGATTAACAGTGCCAGGCATTCTAACTATTCAGATACCTGGCCCTGAAATCTTGCACATGTCTTGGCAAGATTACAATAACAATTTATTGTAATCTCACCGGTAAGGCTATTTTCACACTAGCGGCAGCCTTCTCCGGCTGGCTGTTCTGGCGGGTGAACAGGCTGCCGAATCTGTGCTGCCGCTGGGCGGCAGCACAGCAAACATGCCGAGAGGCGGCCGGAATAAATCTACGAAAGTAGCCTAAGAATCCCTGTCCTTGTTAATCACTGTGCGAGGGAGCGTGGTGGAGGGGAAGAGGAGGTGAAGTGCTCCAAGGTACTAGGTAAGAGGAGGATGTGAAGTGCTCCAAGGTACTAGGTAAGAGGAGGAGGTGAAGTGCTCCAAGGTACTAGGTAAGAGGAGGAGGTGAAGTGCTCCAAGGTACTAGGTAAGAGGAGGAGGTGAAGTGCTCCAAGGTACTAGGCCTGCCTCTTGATGATCTGTACTCCTCATTAGCATATTAATACAAGTTGGGTTTTCTCTGTAATGGAACGTCTGATTGAAGAAGGCGAGGTAGCGTTGAGTGCACCAAGATCAACCCTACCTTGCAGTAATCCTGATTTAATGGGGTTGATCATGATGACAGATGCATGTGGTGCATGAAAAAGACTGCTAGAATTCTTGTTCAATTTGACCAGAATTCTAGCTTTTGATTAGTAAAACTGCCCTACTGTACAATACGTAGTGCCATAAGCCACTATTTCTAACTCATGAATTTACTACGCTCACCATGAACTTCTTCTAAAGTGCCTGAATACAACATAAATGCATGATCAGCTATAAGGTGGCATCAAAATACTACATAACGTTTTTTTCTTGGACAGTGTAACCATGGGCTGATACAGGAAATACCAATGAATAATGCTATGAAGTGCGAGCAGTTTCTTGCCAGATGTTATACAACTCATAATGATACTTTTCAAAGGCAAAGTATATTGGGGAAACGATATCGAAACATGTGCGAGCAAGAGGAGAAGTTGATCATAGCAACCAATCTGATCCTAGCAATATATTTTGTAGGCCTTATCGAATATTGGAAAGGCAGCGTACAAATTCATGGCTGTTAAGCTGTTTTCACACATAGCATATAAAATATTATAGGGTACTAGCCTCAGGGTAAATTCATACATCTCAGATTTGTCTGTGGCAATTCCAAAGTGTATTTCCTAGAGCACCCATTGCAGAAATCCCAGGATCAGACTCAGATTCCTGCTGCGGACGTACCAGCAAATCTGCAGGAGGATTACCGTAGCTCCATTCAATGGGGCTAATCTATGTGGGGCAAATCTGCCAGAAGAATGACCATGCTCAGGGCAGAAGAAGACCTCAGGGTGGAGCATGTGAGTGGGTAGAAAACACCCTGCTCACTTGCAGTGCATAAGGAATGTTAGCAGATTCCAAGTCCTGAACGTGGGAAAGCCGCAATAAAATGTGTATGTGTTACATGTGGATTTTTAGGCTACTTTCACACTTGCGGCAGAGGATTCCGGCAGGCAGTTCCGTCGCAATCCGGACGCAAACGGATGCATTTGTGAGACGGATCCGGATGCAAATCCGTCTCACAAATGCATTGCAATACCGGATCCGTCTTCTTGTCAACCGGGAAAACGGATCCGGTATTTATTTTTATATCACTTTTAAAGGTCTGCGCATGCGCAGACCGCAAAACCGGATCCGTTTTTCTGCAACACTTGGGGCCGGATCCGGCATTAATGCATTTTATTGCAAGTGTTCAGGATTTTTGGCCAAAGAGCAAAAATGCAGAATGCTGCGGTATTTTCTGCGGCCAAAAAAACGTAAGAGGGACTGAACTGATGCATCCTGATGCATACTGAATGGAATGCTCTCCATTCAGAATGCATTAGGATAAAACTGATCAGTGTGAAAGTACCCTTATGCAGATTTCAATGGAGACATGGCTGAGCATTTCACCTATTGCCTTGCACGGGGTAATTTCTGTGGAGCAAGAACAGCACAACAAATAGGGGATCTGAAAAGCCAGAGCATGCCTCGAATCCACTGCAGATTATTTTAAATGTTACTAAATAGGAGTTGTCAAGACCACATTCACTTGTGTTGTACGGTACTTTGTTGCAAAATTTAGGCATGGCCTAATGTAGCTATTAAACATTTGCCTGTGGTCATCAGTTTGTGTCATGCCAGATCTTCTGTAATTACAACTTCCAACCTGAAGGCACAAGGGGCAAGATTTATCAAAACTGGTGCAGAGGAAAGCTGGCTTAGATGCTCATAGCAACCAATCAGATTCCATCTTTCATTTTTCAGAGTTTCTTTGGAAGATAAAAGGCTCAATCTGATTAGCTGCTATGGGCAACTAAAGCCTGCTTCACATCTGCGTTACGCAGATCCGCCAGGCTGTTCTAGCCTGCCAGGCGCTGCGGGAAGTCTTTTCGACCACATTTACTATAGTGGGGACCGGCAGAGATCTGGCTGCAACCCGGCAAACATGCAGAGAGAATCGGCCAGAAGAAAACCGCGCCGATTCTTGGCATGATTGATAAATCTCACCACATTATGGTAGTTTGACAACAGGTTGTAGACCTCTGACCCATTTGCTTAGATTTTATTTACGCAGAGATTGTAAATCAGTATCCTTTTAAATTCTATCAACAATTTGAAGAACTAATAAGTGTATGATGCCCTCTTAGCAGTACTAAGCCTGAGACATAATGTATAGCTTTTGGCTTCCAATCTCCATATATACACCAGTAAGACGCAGTTCACACTCTAGTTATTGATCAGTTATTTCCATCAGTGATGGTGAGCCAAAACCAGGAGTATAAGGGAAAGATCTGCACTTGGAAATAACTGATCAAATGACTAATGTGTGAACTTAGCCTTAGGGCTCATGCACGCGAACGTATTTTCTTTCCGTGTCCGTTTTGTTTTTTTGTGGACCGTATGCTGAAACATTCATTTCAATGGGTCCGCAAAAAAAACGGAAGTTACTCCATGTGCATTCTGTTTCTGTATGCCCGTATTTCCGTTCCGCAAAAAAAATAGAACATGTCCTATTATTGTCTGTATTACGCACAAGGATAGGACTGTTCTATTAGGGGCCAGCTGTTCCGTTCCGCAAAATATGGAATTCACACGGATGTCATCAGTATTTTTTGCGAACCGCAAAATACATATCGGTCGTGTGCATGAGCCCTTACACTGGTTGCTCCTTTTTTTAGGGTACGGCCACAGGGTCAGGTTTTTGCCAAAATCAGGAGAAAAATTAGAAAATAGGGTTTTATCTGCCTTTATACTTTCTCTCCTTTTTTTGACCCACTCCTGATTTTGGCTTCCAAAACTGTATGCTGAATCCTGTCCTTGTGGCCGGCAGTTTGGAGGATGAGAGCCGCTAGGAGCTGTCTACATGAATTTGATATTTCCACTAATGTGACCACGTTAGATCACAGGGCAATATTGGGATGTCTCCATATGGAAACGATGTAGCCAGATTTAACAGTAATCTCCCAGTGCTTCCTTTCCATCACTGTGATAGAGTTGTACATGGGGCATCTGGATGTGTGAATAAAAAAGGTATAAAGTAAAAAAGAAAAACTTTTATCAGAGCCAACTTAACCCTTCAGTGCCAGTCCTAGTGAACCTAATCCAGTTCCTGCAGGAAAACTCTGAAGCATCAAGTCCAGAGAAAGAATAACTGCAACCAGAAAGAGGTGATGCCCTTACCTTTCAGGTTCATACCCGGCCTGAAGTCGAGTGGCACTGTACCGCTGAGCCGCTGTCTCATGCCCATGAAGGTGCCCACTGGGTACAGGGGAGAAACCATTTAGCAAAGGTCTTCTTTGTGAAGTCTGAGAAGGGGGCATTGGGGGCTCTCTCACATCCCCCACAATGAGCCTGAAGTCATAGAGTCCTTGCTGGGCATCCCCCTCATACCTGTAGCCGTCCATGGCCAGCAGTTCTGCCAGGTACTCACAGAGACATGCTGTGGGGCAGCGGCTCACACAGGAAGCTGTGCAGGGGCTAAGTACCAGGCAGCTTGTGCCCTCGGTTGCTGAGCTGAGCACTATCTGCAGTCAAAGAGGATCGGAGTGTTTAACCTGCTGATAGCCGGGGAATTTGCAGACTTGCAGAATCCCTGCCCCCTTTCTCCCTCAGCTTCTGTCTCCAGGAGATGTCTCCACCCAGAGGACGCATTGTTATTAGTGTCTCACCGGCTTCTGCCTTCTTCAGGGCACCTTTATCTCAGGTCCCAGACCTCCCAGGACAGATAAGTCTGCAGGAACCCAGGGGCTAGGACAGTGACTGGGCAAAGTCTCAGGATTTCAGGTTCTGCTCCATAGATACTGCCCCTGGTACAGATAGATAATACTGCGATGTAAGGGACCAGCAACCTCCTGCACTCCAACTGCTGTCAAACTACAACTCCCAGCATGCGCAGCTGTTCTTGTAAACCCCCCCATTCAATTGAAAGGAGGATTCTGGGAGTTGTAGTTCCACAACAGATGGAGGTGACTGATCCCTGATTTAGGGCTCATGCACACGGACCTTGCCCGACCGTGCCCGTATTGCAGCCCTCATACAGCGGGTCCGCAATACATGGGTCTGCAATCCAGAAGGTCCAGGAGGCATGGAACTATGGAGTGCTTCCGTGGGGTTTCTGTCCGCAAAAAAAATACATGTTCTATTTCTTTGAGGCGCAGACAGATCAGGGACCCATTCAAGTTGAATGGGTCTGCATCCGTCTGCGGAATCCGCACGGATCTTGTCGTGCATTGGGAACTTACGGTCCCCAATGCATGGATGGGCAACAGCCATGTGCATGAGCGAATTCGGTGCGGATGCGTTCAGCGAAAAACTGCGCAATTTCGCAAGCAAGTCCATTAAGTTTTGTTTGCGATCGCGTTCAGTTGTTCAGTTTTTATCGCTCGGGTGCAATACGATTTAATGCATTTTACGCGCACGTGATAAAAAACTGCTTGCGGATGCGATGCGATTTTCACGCAGCCCCATTGACTTCTATGGGGCTAGCGTTGCATGTAAATTGCAGAATATAGAAGATGCTGCGATATTCACGCACAAGTGATGCGTGAAAACCACCGCTCATGTACACAGACCCATTGAAATGAATGGGTCCGAATTCCGTGAGGGCGCAATGCGTTCGCATCACGCATTGCACTCGCGCGGAATACTTTCTCGTGTGAAAGGGGGCTTAGAGGGTAAAAGACCATAAAAATCATACACAGGCAGTGTCGCACTGAGGTGCCTAGAGCCCACCGATAAAATTTATTTTGGGGGCCCACCTTAAAGATACATTCAAATATTACCTGATGATTGAATATGGGGGGCCCTGCAGTAACTTTGAGAAGGTAGTTCCTGGGGAGAAGAGGACACTGGCTATCTTTCCTCTATATCTAGAAGTCATCTCAGCTCTGATCATGTCTATAATAATAAACTGGGGAGTTTCTTTAATAATCCATCAAGTTTTTATATGAACATAGGCTGGTTGAGGTGCTGTACAATGTATGTACAGTCAGGTCCATAAATATTGGGACATGGACACAATTCTAAAATTTTTGGCTCTATACACCACCACAATGGGTTTGAAATGAAACAAACAAGATGTGCTTTACTGCAGACTGTCAGCTTTAATTTGAGGGTATTTACATACAAATCAGGTGAACGGTGTAGGAATTACAACAGTTTGCATATGTGCCTCCCATTCCTACACCGTTCACCTGATTTGGATGTAATTACCCTCAAATTAAAGCTGACAGTCTGCAGTAAAGCACATCTTGTTTGTTTCATTTCAAACCCATTGTGGTGGTGTATAGAGCCAAAAATGTTACAATTGCATCGATGTCACAATATTTATGGACCTGACTGTATATAGTGCAGTAAGTCTACTGTGTTATGTGCCACTTGTGCAGGGGGTGGGAGACTAGGGGCCCACCTTGCTCAGGGGCCCACCGGGGATTCACCTGTACCCTGTGGGCCAGTCCGAGCCTGCACACAGGGGAAGATTTATCATAGATTGGTGGCGGTCTTTGAAATCTCCTGTGCTGCTCCTGCTCTATGACGAAGTGCAGGCACACCTCCAGCTGTCCGTGCGCCATAGTGAAATCTATGGCAGCTGTGATTTCTGTCTTCATTTGCCCCTGTAAACAGGTGAAAATGAAGACAGATGTGGCAAACCCAACCCCACCTTCACCAAGCCCTCTTTGCAGAAAGTAGCACGGGTGGCGCAGAAACGGCACTTGTGACCAAATGTATTCCAAGTGGTGTTCAAAACTCACAAATGCTCAGTTTTCAACCTTTGTCATGTATAGATTCGCACATCAGTGGTTTTCTAAGGACTGCTGGTCTATGGAAGCATGCTCTATTTTTGTCATTGATTACCATCCCTCATGCACATTATAGTCTATGGGTCCATGAAAACCACAGACACAACACGGATGCCAAGCAGTGTCTGTGGAACACGTACAACACGCGGAGAGCAAGAAATGGACTCATGGACCAAACATGGATTCTTCACAGACATCTTCAAGGATGAACCAGTGACCAGCTTGTCACGCATGTCATCACAGATAAAGGCGTATGAAAGAGGCCTAAGGGGGCCCAACTTTACAATTAACATGCAATTAGAGGTCCCATTCTATGCATTACTATGGAGGCACACGGTTACCCTGCTGTGTGCATTATACCATTTCTGCGAGATTGATTTATGCATCTTCCCTGTGCTGTGACATCACTGCCTGCATTATACCCGCATGTGACAACATGTTGTGATGTCAAAGTGTAGATTATTGTTATGATATCAGGGTGTACATTTTTCCTGTACTGTGAGATCACTGTCTTCACTCTTATTGCATTGTGACATCACTACTTTTGTATAATCCCTGTGCTGTGAGTTCACTGAGTAGATTATCCCACCACAGTGACATCACTGTGTGAATTACCCCTGTACAGTGATACCACGACGTGGATTATCATTGTACAGTGACATCAATGTATGCCTTTTTCCTGTACTGTCACATCAGTGTTTGCATGATTCCTGTGCTGTGAGATTAGTGTTTGCACTATTCCTGTGCTATCGCTGTGTGCATTATGCCTCTATTGGTACATCAATGTGTGTATAATACTTGTACATTTGGGAGGCCAAAATATTCATAGCTTTTCCTTTTCTGAACTCACTGCTGAAGATGGTCATGCTAGAACGAGCCTCATTCTTAAGGCCCTATTACATGTAAAGATAATCGTAAAGATCATATATAATCGATATATGATATCGTATAATACTGCCGCCAATTACCTGATGAACGAGCAAATGCTCGTACCTCGGGTAATTGGAATCTTTTAGCAGGTTTACAAATCCTCGTTTGTCGGTGGCAGATTGTGCATTGTAATCATGATCTGATGCCGGTAAACAGTGATTCTGTATGGGGAAAAGCGATGGTCTTAGAGATTACCCCTCCCCATACTGTGGAGGAGATCCTTGCATGTAATAGCAGTGGTTTCCTCCGCTAATGAGCAGTTGATTGCCGGGAAAGAACTTTCCCGACAACCGCCTGCTTCATCTGCAGGTGTAATAAGACGCTAAGTTGTACCATGGGGTCTCCCAGTTAGTGTTACGCCCCTTGCTGAGTCCATAACTAATAAAAGGATTCAAGGAGCAGACTTAAAATGATCATATTCATAGCTAGTGCCTTCCTTATGAGCAGTCCTGCTGCCGTTGGTGCATTCTAGTCCTGCATTTTGAAGAAATGGCTGCTACAGTGTCAGACTTCTCTACACTGAGCAGATTGGGAACTTAAAGTGGCCCTGGGTAAAAACAAAAAGTGCCCCCAATGTTGTAGGTGGGTCCAAATTGATAGAAGGTGGTTCTCAGAATACCATCCCACAGAACCAAATACCCCAGTGTTCCACAAAATACCTCTCCAGAAACTGTCCATCTGTGGTGGCCATCAATAGCTGCCACGTTCGGTCCTCCTTCTCCAATTGTCTTTAATATGGATATTGAGCAGGGTGTTTGGGAGGTGACATGTGGGCCACAACACCAGCTCAGCCCTACCTTCAGCATGCTATCTGGACTTCCTCTAATAATGACCTCTGTTATTCCCCTAATAGTATATACCCAGCCATCGGCAGTGAGGAGGGCTAGGGTGGCCCTATGGGCATCAGCCCACCAGAGAAATTCCCTGTAGGGTCTATAGCCACTCAGCCCCTGCAGAGCATTATTATGAAGTCTCAGAAACTTCTCCTCCACTGTCCTCCAATGGACAGAGTACCAACGTTGTTGTAGAGTTTAAATGGAGTGGCAGTCAGTTATGCGCTGTGTTGCTTTATTAAAGCCAAGTGTCTCCATCAGTTCTATAAACTTTGACTGTGGTCGTGCAGTTAGGCCTCCTGCACACGACCGTTTTTTTTTCCCGTTTAGGCTCCATTCACACGTCTGCAAAATGGGTCCGCATCCTTTCCGCAATTTTGAGGAATGGGTGCGGACCCATTCATTCTCTATGGGGACGGAATGGATGCGGACAGCACTCAGTGTGCTGTCTGCAGCCGCAATTGCGGAGCGCGGCCCCGATTTTGGGTCCGCAGCTCCGCAAAAAGATAGAGCATGTCCTATTCTTGTCTGCAGCTTGCGGACAAGAATAGGCATTTCTATGGGGTGACGGGCTGGTGTGTTGCGGACCCGCAATTTGCGGGTCCGCAACACACCACGGACGTGTGAATGTAGCCTTACTGGCCGTTTTTTGCGGTCCGTATACGGAACCATTCATTTCAATGGTTCCGCAAAAAAAAGGAATGTACTCCGTATGCATTCCGTTTCCGTATTTCAGTTTTTCCGTTCCGTTTAAAGATAGAACATGTCCTATATTTGCCCGCAAATCACGTTCCGTGGCTCCATTCAAGTCAATGGGTCCGCAAAAAAACGGAACACATACGGAAATGCATCCATATGTCTTCCGTTTCCGTTCCGTTTTTTGCAGAACCATCTATTGAAAATGTTATGCCCAGCCCAATTTTATCTATGTAATTACTGTATACTGTATATGCCATACGGAAAAACGGAACAGAAATGGAAACACAACAGAAACAAAAAACGGAACAACGGATCAGTGAAAAACGGACCGCAAAACACTGAAAAAGCCATACGGTCATGTGCAGGAGGCCTAAGTAGGAGTAAAGGTATGATGTTCTAGTGATCATTGGGGTCCCTAGTGATTGCACATTTATCACCTGTCCTGTGGATAGGATGTAGATTTCATTTCTATGAAAAACTCTTTAATTCTACAAATTATTGATTGATTCTTATATTTTCCTTGTTATTTTCCATTTCCATCTAGTATTAAAGGGTTTCTCCAGGATTTACATATTGATGCCCTATCCTCAAGATAGGTCATTAATATGAGATTGGCTGGGGTCTGACTCCAGCCGATCAGCTGTACAAATAGGCCGCCGCTCTCCATGAGTGCTTAGGCCTCTTCCTAGGCCGTGTGATGTCCCATTCATTGGTCACCTGGCCTAGATGCGGCTCAATGCCAAGCACAGCCACTATACAATGTACGGCGCAAGTGCTTGGTAAGGGCTCTTTCACACCTGCGTTATTGTCTTCCGGCATAGAGATCCGTCGTCGGGGCTCTATGCCGGAAGAATCCTGATCAGGATTATCCTAATGCATTCTGAATGGAGAGTAATCCGTTCAGGATGCATCAGGATGTCTTCAGTTCCGGTACGGAACGTTTGTTGGCCGGAGAAAATACCGCAGCATGCTGCGCTTTTTGCTCCGGCCAAAAATCTGGAACACTTGCCGCAAGGCCGGATCCGGAATTAATGCCCATTGGAAGGCATTGATCCGGATCCGGCCTTAAGCTAAACGTCGTTTCGGCGCATTGCCGGAGCCGACATTTAGCTTTTTCAGAGTGGTTACCATGGCTGCCGGGACGCTAAAGTCCTGACAGCCATGGTAAGTGTAGTGGGGAGCGGGGGAGCAGTATACTTACCGTCCGTGCAGCTCCCCGGGCGCTCCAGAGTGACGTCAGGGCGCCCCAAGCGCATGGATCACGTGATCACATGGATCACGTCATCCATGCGCATGGGGCGCTCTGACGTCATTCTGGAGCGCCCCGGGAGCCGCACGGACTGTAAGTATACCGCTCCCCCGCTTCCCGCTCCTACTATGGCAACCAGGACTTTAATAGCGTCCTGGGTGCCATAGTAACGCTGAACGCATTTGGAAGACGGTTCCGTCTTCAAATGCTTTCAGTACACTTGCGTTTTTCCGGATCCGGCAGGCACCTCCGGCAACGGAAGTGCATGCCGGATCCCAACAACGCAAGTGTGAAAGAGGCCTAAGCTGTGAGTAGGCTGCAGGCCTCATGGGAGTACTGCGGCCTTCTCAAACAGTCTGACCCCTGCTAATCTCATATGGAAGATTTATCCTGAGGATATCCTGGCCTTGGTGGGGACCGAATCAGACAGACTGGGTTGTGATTAACTCTCTTTACTAGAAAGGATGAGAGAGTTAAACCGTGACAATTGTAAGAGGCTAGATGTAACTCTGTATATATGCTATAGAGCAGTCTTTATATGGCTCACATATAAATGAAATGTTATATGGCAACCGCAGACAGAATTAGATTTTACAGCAGTGGCTCTGTATATTACAAGGATTTTAAAAAATCATAAGGGTATCAAGTTGAATAATGTGATGTAAAGGGACATGAATGAAGGAAAGGGTTATTGGTGACTTTACTATGGAGTCACTTCTACAGGCAGAGGTTTGGGTTCTCCACCTTTGTATCACACAGGACACTGACTGACAGATGGATAATATCTCATCTGTCTCTTATATCATCTATATCAGTGGTTCTCAAACTTTTCACGCCAAGTTCTCCCTGGTGAGCAGAAGTTTGAACCAAGTACCCCCAAGGAAGCAAACAGTGATACATGTTAACAAAATAGGGCCATTGTCACACCTCTGTCATAGGCTGTGTTCCAAGCAGTTCCTTCAGATTTGATAGAAAGATCAGCATAGCATGCAGAACTAATCTTCCTGTCATAATGACAGACACCACATCAGGACTCATAATCAATGCCTATTACTTTGTAAATTACTTTTTGTGCTACATACAGAAGAACACAGCACTACATACCTCTTACATCCAGTGGTGTCTCCTCTGATATAGATGTTCTCTTTCCACATCTTCTCTATTTGGAGCAGACCTTCATTCAGCCATGTCTTTTCTCTGCAGAGTTTGCCACACAAAAATCTTAGGTACCTTCTTTTCCATCATACACCCCATTCCTGCCACCCCTAATACTGTGCCCGCTGTACTCCCCAAATCTATACTGTAGAAACTGAAACAGTCCTCCTGAAAATACTAGTCCCAGGCAGATAGTGCCCCTTCAATAATTATTGACGCACAGTGCCTTCAAAAATAATTGTGCCCAGCAAATAGTGCTATAAACATAATATCCCTCAAAAATAATTGTGTTAGGGCCCCTCCCACAGTAACAGTGCTCCCAAAAGTCCCACCAAAAATACTAATTCTCTCCTAGAGTGCCCGTAGTAGTAATAGTGCCCCTACAGTGCACCCAATAGTTATAATGTCCCTCATTGTGCCCCAGAAGTAATAATGTTCCCCAATAGTAATAAAGCCCACCAGAATTCCCCCAAGTAGTAATAATTCCCCCATATAGCAATCCTAGTAGTACTAATGTCACCTATAGTGCCCTACAGTGCCCTTCAGTAGTTATAAAGCCCACCATAATGCCTCTCTTAAGGCCCCCACAGTGTGCTCCAGTAATAAAGATATCCCCTTATAGTGCCTCCTGTAGTACTAATACCCCATAAAATGGCACCACCATAGTGCCCCCAGTAGTAATAAAGCCCCCATAGTATACCTCAGAGGTAATAATGCCTATCTAGAGTGCCCTCAATAGTAATAAAGTCTCTAATGTGTGCCAGTAGAAATAAATGCTTCCTTATAGTGCCCCCTTATAATGTGTGCCCTTGGAAAAAATGCTCCAATTTACCCCAGTAGCACTATTGCCCCCTTATAATGTATGCCAGCAAAACAATGCCCTCCTATAGTGCTCCCAGTAGTACCAATGTCCCCATAGTGTTCCCCCAGTTATAATAATGTATCCTGCTTAGTTGGTCCAACAGCTAACTAACCCAACTAACCTCCATGCCGCTGTCAGCAATGTGGTGGAGAACGCATCCTCTTCTGGCCTGCGTCCTAAGCTGCTTGCATCCCAGTTCAGGCAGTACAATGATGATGATGTCATCATGCCACCTGTGCTGGAGTAAACGGCAAGGCAGGGAGACAGTTGACTATCAAGAAGTCCTACCGACCAGCAATGAAACATTGCTGGCTGTTAGAGCAGTCCTGCGCACCCCCTCAACCTGCAGCGTGTACCCCAGCTGTTGAGAATCAATGATCTATATCACCAGCTTATTTTATAGGATATTTACTTAGATTTGTTCTACTAATTAAAAACGGATACTGATATTCTTTTATCTAATCTGTTCTTATTTTCTGATTGTAGATTTTTTATTCTGTTCTCTCTACATGATAATAGAGGCAGCCATCTTGCCTCAGCTCCATTCAGAGATATTTTGCAGCAGCCACATGGACCATAGGACCCTGTAGACTGATGTCTCATTGACTTCTATGGGAGAGTTTTCTACGCATGCTTTGTGACTTGTGCAGAGGTGGATGGTGGATTCTGTGTTATCTATAGAGAGGTGTTACCTTTCATTGTAATCTTGTCTGTGACGATAATGAAATGATAACTGAGAAGTGATCCCTACAGAATACGATTTCCTATTATGAGGCTCAGCAGTCAGAGTGAAAACTTCAAGATTTCAGGATTATTTTTTAAATATAGTTTTTTTTAAATACAGAAACATTAAATATGACATTAGGTCATTTTTTGATGTCACATGTCCTTTAACCCCTTCCCAAACAGTGCTGTATATGTACGGCATTGGCCGAGACTTTAAAGATGGCGCCTGCTTGCAAACTGCCACCATAGCTGCTGGGGACCTGTTGTTTTAAACAGCAGGCACCCGGGACTAATGTCTTCAATCGGCTGACTTTTAACCCTTCAGATGCCATGGTCAAACGTGCTCCCCCCGGCAAGGATCAGAGGAACCAGATGCATTGTCTGGCAGCTTCTGTTCTCCTGAATGAGCAGAAGCTGTCGCATGTTAGTTCCTATGGATCTCCTGCCTGTGCTAATGGGGCTGTTTGGGGATAAAGGTAGGCAATATTACTCTTTGGGTGCACTAAGTGGGTGCTATTGCTGTGTGCTGCACAAAGGAGGGCACTATTAATGTGTGGGTACTATCTATTTGCCACTTTTATTTTGGGGGAAACTAGGTACAGTACAGACCAAAAGTTTGGACACACCTTCTCATTCAAAGAGTTTTCTTTATTTTCATGACTATGAAAATTGTAGATTCACACTGAAGGCATCAAAACTATGAATTAACACATGTGGAATTATATACATAACAAACAAGTGTGAAAAAACAGAAAATATGTCATATTCTAGGTTCTTCAAAGTAGCCACCTTTTGCTTTGATTACTGCTTTGCACACTCTTGGCATTCTCTTGATGAGCTTCAAGAGGTAGTCCCCTGAAATGGTTTTCACTTCATAGGTGTGCCCTGTCAGGTTTAATAAGTGGGATTTCTTGCCTTATAAATGGGGTTGGGACCATCAGTTGCGTTGAGGAGAAGTCAGGTGGATACACAGCTGACAGTCCTACTGAATAGACTGTTAGAATTTGTATTATGGCAAGAAAAAAGCAGCTAAGTAAAGAAAAACGAGTGGCCATCATTACTTTAAGAAATGAAGGTCAGTCAGTCAGCCAAAAAATTGGGAAAACTTTGAAAGTAAGGGCTATTTGACCATGAAGGAGAGTGATGGGGTGCTACGCCAGATGACCTGGCCTCCACCACAGTCACCGGACCTGAACCCAATCGAGATGGTTTGGGGTGAGCTGGACCGCAGAGTGAAGGCAAAAGGGCCAACAAGTGCTAAGCATCTCTGGGAACTCTTTCAAGACTGTTGGAAGACCATTTCAGGGGACTACTTCTTGAAGCTCATCAAGAGAATGCCAAGAGTGTGCAAAGCAGTAATCAAAGCAAAAGGTGTCTACTTTGAAGAACCTAGAATATGACATATTTTCAGTTGTTTCACACTTGTTTGTTATGTATATAATTCCACATGTGTTAATCCATAGTTTTGATGCCTTCATAGTCATGAAAATAAAGAAAACTCTTTGAATGAGAAGGTGTGTCCAAACTTTTGGTCTGTACTGTATATGTCAGTATTTTTGCAGTAGTAGGACATTAGAGGCATTAGGATGGGGAAGTTTGTGTAGCAGGTAGTGTAGGTGCTGGTAAAGCAAAGAGCAAAAGACTTCTGAGCAGCAAACTCTGCTGAGACAAGTCATGACCTGGAGAAGTCATCATGTTGGTTTGGGTCAGATGGAGGGAAAAAGAACTACATTGATTTAATTGTGTTAGGCCTAGTTCACACGAACGTATGGCTTTTATAGTTTTTTGCGGTCCGTTTTTCACGGATCCGTTGTTCTGTTTTTGAGTTCCGTTGTGTTTCCGTTTCCTTTCCGTTTTTACATTCCATTTTTCTGTATGCCATGTACAGTATACAGTAATTACATCGAAAAAATTGGGCTGGGCATAACATTTTCAATAGATGGTTCAGCAAAAACGGAATGGATACGGAAGGCATACGGATGCATTTCCATATGTGTTCCATTTTTTTTGCGGACCCATTGACTTGAATGGAGCCACAGAACGTGATTTGTGGCCAAATATAGGACATGTTCTATCTTTGAACGGAACGGAAATACGGAAACGGAATGTTTACGGAACACATTCCGTTTTTAATGCGGAACCATTGAAATGAATAGTTCCGTATACGGACCGTATACGGAACACAGAAAAACGGCCCGTACACTCTCAAAAAAAACGTTCGTGTGAACTAGGCCTTATACTGTATAGTGACATTATTGGTTGTATTGGTATTTGTGGTAGTTATAAATGGTCATGTTATGGAGATATTAATTGGTCTTTGTAAAGTGGTGTTAAGTATATGTCTGTATTATTCACAGGTATACTATCATATATATCTTAATGTTTATGATGGGGAAAATTATTTTTGGAAGGGCTGATGCATTTATAGATACAGGTTATATCCAGGGACAGCCTACTGCTGAGACACTGTAGCTAAGCCTATTATCTGTTCTAAAAGTTGTCCTGTATCTATATTTTCTGCAATATATTTTTTCTTTGGGGGGTGGGGGACATATGCCTTTCGGCTTGTAAAGCAGACAGAATGAGAAGACTGGCAAGTGTAATAAGGTCTGGTCTGGGATTTGGTAGTATAAGGCCCCTTTCACACGGGCGAGTTTTCCGCGAGGGTGCAATGCGTGACGTGAAAAATGTATTGCACCTGCGCAGAAAAAACTGAACAACTCAATGCAATCGCAGACAAAACTGACTGAACTTGCTTGCAAAATAGTGCGAGTTTAACTGAACGCACCCTGAACGCATCCGGACCTAATCTGTCACGCTTGTGTGAAAGAGGCCTAATAGCTTGAGGTGAGGACAAAGAGGTCAGCTGTCACTGGTGGCAGATCTCCAGGCTTAGTGACCAGTCATGAGTCCATTTCTATACCACTAGGGGATATCCCAAATACCATTTTGTATTCATTGTCCCCCTAAAAAATGGGCATCTGTACTATGGTGCACAGTCCAGTGTGTGTGAGCAGCATGATTCTGTGCATGCCCGCAGCACGTCATGGCGCACTTCATATGACACACTACCAGTGCTGTCACCCCTTCCCGCCGGTATAGTTTGGTGTGTGCTACATTCTACATTTTAGCACTTAGGCAGCCGCTAATCTTTGCCCTGGCTCATGCACACGAACGTATTTTCTTTCCGTGTCTGTATTTTTTTTTGCGGACTGTATGCGGAACCATTTCCGTATGTCTGTATTTCCGTTCCGCAAAAACATAGAACATGTCCTATTATTGTCCGCATTACGGACAAGGATAGTTCTGTTCTATTAGGGGCCAGCTATTCTGTTTTGCAAAATACGTCATCCGTATTTTTTGCGGATTTGTTTTTTGCCGACGTACGGTCGTGTGCATGAGCCCGTAGTGAGTGGCAGCTTTTAGATCAGGCCCTGGTAAAATACTAAAAAAGAACTTCCTTTCCTGAACGCATGCTCCAGTGCAGCGCTGCTGCTATGATCTTCCTGGGCTACAGCCATTTTTGTTATTGTATTGGATCAATTATGTGTTAAAAAAACTTTAGTTTTTTGAATATTTATGAGCTCCTGGCTCTCCACGGCCACCTGCTTCTGACTCAGATGGAAAAAAACTGTCAATCAGAGGCAGGTGGGCGGGGATAGTCGTATCCGCACTGATTGGCATGCGCTGGAGATGGTAGGATTTAGGGTGGGTTCACATCACGTTTTTCCCATCCGTTTAACGTATACAAAAAAACGTATACTTTAAACGGGTGCCTTGGACTGATGCCATACAGTGGCATCCGTTCACCATAGAGTACCATTGTAAAAAAAAAATATTCTTTTTTTTACAGGACTGTGCAGGATACAAGAATGTGGTGTGCTGCGTTTTGGTATCCTTTTTTTTGTAATGTATACGTCAAACAGAGGCATAAAACGTGACGTGAACCCACCCTTATAAGTGAGGGCAGCAGAAAACTGGTGACAGATTCCCTTTAAATGTTACAATAATAGTCCAAGAAAAACAATAATCCAAATTTCTGCTACAAGAATACATGTTGTCATGTAAAGTCTTATATACTGTATGTGAATGTTCACTATAATGTTAGATTGCAGTTGTTATAAGAACTGTGTTCTTCAGATTTTCTCTTTTTTTTACAATTTATTTTATAGTCTCCCAATTTCAAGTTTAGGATTGTTCTTTCACCATACGTGATGCAATAGTAACACTAGCACTATCTAAAAACAATCTCCATGTGGCGTTTTCCCTTAAAAACATAGAGGCTAGTAACAATAACCCATGGGGCCCCATAGCAAAACATGTAATGGGCCCCACTCCACCAAGCCCATGTCAGTAGTAAGATCAGAACATGAGAAGCTTATGATTATGTTGGTTTTCCTAATGCATAGGAATACTGCACACATTGACGCGACAATAGCGCAATACTATGCACAGTGAGGTTACATCGGCGCATGTGCACCATGATGTCACAGTACAGTGATATCACAATAGCGTGATAACATGCAAGATTATGTACAGATATAAATCAGTGATGTCACAGCAAAAAATAATGCAAAAAGTAACCCACTCTTCCACTGTCCACATACTGCACTAACCGCACATATGTGTGAGTGAAGACATAGGCCCCAGGGCAGATGCTATACCTGCTACCCTGGTAGTTATGCCCATGTGGACAGAGGTTGTCTTCATACAGAAATTCTACTCTCACATGTAAACTGTGTTATATCTTCTTATGACAGCTGTGGCAGAAAAATGATTACTGGATTATGAGCTCTTTCATCAGTAATTTATTTGGCATCATACACTAGCCCTCCCATCTGCTTTAAAACTGGTCACTGGATTTAAAATCAGATTCCTACTTTGTTTTCATGGTTCATTTCAACACATATTCTCATCTGAGAGGCCCTCACAGGTCACGCTACATTTTTCCCGAAAAGTAAAATTACTCCTCTTAACTTCTTTGAGGAGTATTTGCAGCCAAGAAAGAATACGAAATAAGATGCCGAGCGGCATTTTTTTTTTTTGCGGGCCAAACCTTTTTTTTTTCTCTCTATGTAGCAGTATGAGAGCTTGTTTTTTGCAGGGCTAATTGTATTTAAGGCTACTTTCACACTGCCGTTTCTGGGTCTGCTTGTGAGATCCGTTTCAGGGCTCTCACAAGCGGCCCAAAACAGATCAGTTTAGCCCCAATGCATTCTGAATGGATAAGGATCCGTTCAGAATGCATCAGTTTGCCTCCGTTCAGTCTCCATTCCGCTCTGGAGGCGGATACCAAAACGCAGCTCGCAGCGTTTTGATGTCCGTCTGACAAAACTAAGCCAAACGGATCCGTCCTGACTTACAATGTAAGTCAATGGGGACGGATCCGTTTTCAGTGACACAATATGGTGCAATTGAAAACGTATCCGCCTCCCATTGACTTTCAGCGTAAGTCAAAACTGATCCGTTTGCATTATCATGAACAAAAAAAAAATACGAATATTTATTTTTTTCACTGGTAATGCAAACGGATCCGTTCTGAACGGATACAAGCGTTTGCATTATAGGTGCGGATCCGTCTGTGCAGATACCAGACGTATCCGCACCTAACGCAGGTGTGAAAGTAGCCTTAGTGGCACATTTTGGGGTGGTAATGGAAGAAAAGTTGTCCAGCTATTGTTTCTTTGCACTTTAACCCCTTATTGACATATGATGTAATAGTACGTCATGGTGGCAGGTGCGTTCCCGCATTTTGACGTACTATTACGTCATGGTGATTGGGCGGGCACCGGAGTGGTGCGCGCCCGATTACTGCAGGGGCCTGGCAGTCCCTGGTAGCCGGGCCCCTGCTGTATCCGCTGACATCGCTGTACAAGCCGATGCCGGCGGATTAGCCCCTTCTATGCCGCGATCAGCGCTGACCGCGACATAGAAAGGATTTGCGGCGGGTGAGAAGGCAGCCCGATGCCGTGCAGAGGCTGCCCAATGCCTTGCACGGCTTCGGGACCTGCCTTCTACGGGAGCCCAGGAGATCCAGCCTCAGGCTATGGCCCTAGTACAAGCCTTCTTGCGACCTCTGGTGGCACTAATATTAAAAGAAATCACCTGTGGTCTCAATGAAAAGGTTACACTCCCACAGTATATTAGATAACACAGCAAAATAAGGAGTGCATAACACACCGATATTAAGCAATTAAAATGAATTTTATTGATATATCAATTAAAAGTAAACATAGTTTTGTAATAAATATATATAAACAAGCAGGGATTTAACACAGTCATACATCACCCTGCTGTCAGCCCTATCACAGTAATATTAATCAATATACCCCCAATTGATCAGTAAAAAATGGAATCGTAAACTCTCTTCTACATGCCAGTTCCGCGCATCCAAGGTCAACAATTGACGGAATTCCAAAAGGTCAGTTTATGCGACTAAAAAGAATATGTTCTAATGAAACGAACTTCCTTGAGGAATCCGAAAAATTGAAAAATCGGTTTAAGGAAAGAGGGTATGGCAACAGGCAGGTAAAAAGGAGTATCCAAATAGCGAAAACACGCAAAAGGGAAAAACTGCTATGCCCAAATCAGGGGAATAAAATTTAAAAAACTGTATACAGAGAGGCTGAGCACTCTCCCAATGGACCACACAAAGACTATTCAAAAATTATTAGATTTATTACACCAATATATAGATCTAAAAACAAAATCACAATGAAACAAATTCCACAATAAAATTACACATTAAGAATAATATTAAAATTGTTGTTCAGATAAAAAGCATAAAATTTTATGATTGCGGTGGTATACAAAAGGGTAACATATACAACTTGAATAAAAAGGATGTGTCCTAATTAGAAAAAACAAGAGGATCGATAATGGATTATTCCACACTATGAGAATAAATTTTCGACTATAAGAAGATATATATTCAAATAAATATGAAAATTTTCGGATGATTGTCCAAACTGAAATTTTCGATTATGTGAAGATAAATATTCGAATGAATAGGAAAATAAATTTTCGAATGAATGTCCAGACTGAAATTCGATATAGACTTATAGTTATTCTATCGATAATAATCAGTCGATATTCCCTGTATGGCAAAACGAAATAACACTAATACCGTCTGACTATAGCACACGGTGGCGTCCCACGTGGCTGATAGAGTCAGAGTCGGCGGTACCTGTTTGTAGCAGTTCAGCAGGTGCAGTGTGAATATTGTAGCCCTCCGTGTAGAGATTCTTTGATAAAGAGATTGATTTCAGCTCTGTCACTTCAAGGGTTTAAATGGTTTGAATGTTCGCTATGTGCCATAAGAGTCCATCAGGGTAAAAAGGGGTCGATTCAAATCGTTAGAATCAGGACGTCCATCAGCTGATGTGCGGGTCTTTTGAAACCAGACGCGTTTCGGGGTCTTTTCCTAGCCCCTTCCTTTCCACTTATGGCACATAGCGAACATTCAAACCATTTAAACCCTTGAAGTGACAGAGCTGAAATCAATCTCTTTATCAAAGAATCTCTACACGGAGGGCTACAATATTCACACTGCACCTGCTGAACTGCTACAAACAGGTACCGCCGACTCTGACTCTATCAGCCACGTGGGACGCCACCGTGTGCTATAGTCAGACGGTATTAGTGTTATTTCGTTTTGCCATACAGGGAATATCGACTGATTATTATCGATAGAATAACTATAAGTCCATATCGAATTTCAGTCTGGACATTCATTTGAAAAAAATTTTTCCTATTCATTCGAATATTTATCTTCACATAATCGAAAATTTCAGTTTGGACAATCATCCGAAAATTTTCATATTTATTCGAATATATATCTTCTTATAGTCGAAAATTTATTCTCATAGTGTCGAATAATCCATTATCGATCCTCTTGTTTTTTCTAATTAGGACACATCCTTTTTATTCAAGTTGTATATGTTACCCTTTTGTATACCACCGCAATCATAAAATTTTATGCTTTTTATCTGAACAACAATTTTAATATTATTCTTAATGTGTAATTTTATTGTGGAATTTGTTTCATTGTGATTTTGTTTTTAGATCTATATATTGGTGTAATAAATCTAATAATTTTTGAATAGTCTTTGTGTGGTCCATTGGGAGAGTGCTCAGCCTCTCTGTATACAATATTAAACTTTTTGACTGGGTGAGTCATTAGGCTTAGCAGCACCCACCCATAGTTACAGGCGATAGTGAGCCACCATACTTTTTATAAAATTGAAAAACCTACATCCTCTACTAACCAGGACATCAGGTTCATCACAAATTATAATAATCAGTGGAAAAACCTACATGAAATCCTAAATAGGCATTGGAGCATTCTCAAGACTGATTTTAAATTAAGCAAATGTATCCCAGAAAAACCACAATTAACTGCAAGGCGTTCTAAAAATCTGAAAGATTTATTAGTTTGCAGCCACTACATACCTGGGGCTAAAACGGGCCGGCAAACAGTTGTGAAAGGATCTTATCCTTGTGGCGCATGCAAGGCATGCGCCAACATTGATAGATCCACCCAGTTTACAGACTCTGACAAAATCAGACTCTATGATATTAGAGAATATATTTCCTGTATGTCGACTGGACTCATATATTACGCAGTTTGTCCGTGTGATAAAATTTACATCGGCCTGACCACAAGGGAGTTCCGTAAAAGGGTACGGGAACATGTGAGGGATATTGAGAAAGCCAAAGACATCTTGGACCTTAATGATTTAAAAACCATCCCGAAACACTTCAAAATTCATCATCAATGTAATCCAAGTGGATTACGGTTCAGAGGCATTGACAAAATACATTTGGGGATCAGGGGTGGCAATTATAGTAAAATCTTGGCCCAGATTGAGACTAGATGGATATTTAGACTCAAGACCCTGACCCCCAAAGGATTAAATGAAAGTTTTGGTTTTGGCTCCTTTCTTTGAGCAGTGGCATTATTTTAGGGGTAGTTTGGGGTAATAGCCCTTTTTAGCATTTATTATTACTTATGGGTTGTGATTGTCGTATATACGTGCATGCTAATATATTTTTCTTCATTTTCTAGTTTGCCGACTTACCAAGAATTTTGACATCTTCCATGATTTTTTGTCATTAGAAGTCCAACATATTATCCTTTTGATCAGCTGTTCGATCCACATGTTGGGGCTTTTCTTAAACATACTTTTATTTGCCAGTAGCATATGAATAATATATATACTTTTTATGTGATAGCATTTATTATTATACACTTTAATTGTATTTGGGCCGTTATTATATCATACACTTTTTAATCATGTATTGAATTGGTTATATATGTAATTGGCATTTTTAGGGATATATGTTTATCACTGATCCTGATTAATTCGGTTATTTTACTATTAATATAAATTATCACTGTATTCACCATTTATGAATTATGAATAACAATGCTCAGTCACTGTATTAATTATTGATTATCTATCATGTATTATTTATTCATGACACAATTGTATTTGCACTTTTTTACTGTACTTTGATAAAAAATAGGTATGCTACTTTTATTTGATGTTGATAAAAAAATTGTCGACCATATATTGAGCCTCGGCATTGGACATGTATATTGTGTAAATAGGATACATAGAGACTCAACGAAATGGCATAGGTTAAATCTGACATGATCATAGCCGCGATTTACCTGTGTCACTTGTGCGCATGACCGCTCGGCCCGTGCGTCCACTTCCGCCCTTTCTCTCTAGTGTAGGTCTGGCGGTGGCGATGGCGATCAGCATCATCGCTGTGTGACCGCCCTCTCCGCCGCTGGCCTCAGGGGAAGGGCGGAAGGGCGCGGATTGGCCATGCGCCGCCCCAGTGACACATAGTCATGTGATACACCACATGATTTACATCCAGACATATGATTGGTAAGCGGCACGATTTTAAACTTGCCCTTTTCCCCTGGTTTTTAACTCCTCCTAAGGAAGCGAACTACACGCGAAACGCGCGTCGAGGAGCGCCATTGCCCTGGTGTCAGCCCCAGCCATTCTGGTATGTTGCCCTACCTTTTTGTGCACCTCTCGACTGTTAGACTTGTTTGTTCTGAGCCCTGGTAGTGTTGCCTTGATTCATGTAGGGCATGCATATATTTGTATATACACCTTATATTCCCTGATCGACCACATTGATTAGGACATTGATTCCATTTTTTACTGATCAATTGGGGGCATATTGATTAATATTACTGTGATAGGGCTGACAGCAGGGTGATGTATGACTGTGTTAAATCCCTGCTTGTTTATATATATTTATTACAAAACTATGTTTACTTTTAATTGATATATCAATAAAATAAATTTGAATTGCTTAATATTAAAAGAAGTCAATTCATATACAGTATATTTTATGAATCCTGATAGTATGATACAGTGTATCACTGGGGCGTGTCAATATTGGGCTGAAATATCTTGGATGTGTAAACTAAGGATCTGATAAAGGGTGGGGTTACACAGTGGTTTATTCCAACTGCCTTACCGCTGTGTGAAATCACTCATAGTGATCTTTATTGAAGTGACGACAGATGTTTCTATTATAACAGAAAATAATATGACATTTTGGAAAGCTAGGTGTGGAAACTAGAGAGAGGAACTGCATGAAGACAGGAATTAAACAACTCCTATTATTGGTTTTGGCTAAAGACAAATGCATGAGAAGCTGCACTCTGTGAACACAACCTGATGCTGATAGTTGCTTGGATTTGTGCTGCAGTTCTATGTGCAGCGTGCGGCCGGGAGCATCAATGGGCAGCAAAAAGTTTGAAGGGGACATAAAGCTAAAACCGCACTGTGACCTCTACAATCCCGGAATCTCAGGGGACCCATCAGTCGTACCACCACTGATCAGAAAGTGATTGAATGTCCTGCAGGTGTCTGCACATCTGGAGGTCATGGGTGTCACTGTGCAGGGGAAACTTTGAATGGACATAGATCTAAAGCGCTGGGGATCCCTGTAGTCAGACATTCACTGATCAGAAAGTGATGACATATCCTATAGCGCCAGAATATTTTCTATAACTATGGCGTTTGGTTTGCAGAGTGCTGTTGCATTGTGTTTTTTTCTGCAGTTGTACTAGGCTGGAGGTGTGGCTGACTCCTGTTAGGGTACTTTCACACTTGCCGCAGAGGATTCCGGCAAGCAGTTTCGTCACAGGAACTGCCCGCAGGATCCGGCAATCCGGACGCAAACGGATGCATTTGTGAGACGGATCCGGATGTGGATCCGTCTGACAAAGGCATTGCAATACCAGATCCGTCTTTCCGGTTGTCATCCAGAAAAACGGATCTGGTATTTATTTTTTTCTCATTTTTAAAGGTCTGCGCATGCACAGATTGGGAAATCGGATTCGGTTTTCTAGGACACTTAGTAACGGTTCCGGCATTATTTCAATGGAAATTAATGCCCGATAACGGCATTCCGGCAAGTGTTCAGGATTTTTTCCGGCCAAAAAATGTAAGAGGGACTGAACTGATGCATCCTGATGCATCCTGAACGAAATGCTCTCCATTCAGAAAGCATTAGGATAAAACTGATCAGTTTTTTTCTGGTATTGAGCCCCTGTGACGGAACTCAATAACGGAAAAGAAAAATGCTAGTGTGAAAGTACCATTAGTCTTGCACCCCTGACCAGCCTGTCTGCACCATAGGGTGATTTTAATTAGTGTAAGTAGCCTGCTCTCCCTGCATTCATTGGAAGCCATCTGGCCCCAGGAGAGGTATAGAATAGGCTTGGCATGAATGTTGGTACCTGCATTCCCTGGATTTAATGGAGGCAATTATGGCACCAAAAATGGTAAAAGACAGAGTGGACCGAGCATGCATGTGGAACCTGCACTCCCTGAATTTTATGGTGTCCAGTATGGCGGAAAACAGGTAGTATTTAGTGTTAGGTTCCCAGGGCCGTCTTTAATATTGATTGCAAAAATTTACTTGGGCCCCCTGGATCCCGCCTTCCCACACCTTAGCAGGCAATCACGCCCTCCACCACAACACACACACAAAAAGTCCACACATCTGGTAGAGTACAGTGAATGACTGTAAATACACTGCTCAAAAAAATAAAGGGAACACAAAAATAACACATCCTAGATCTGAGTTAATTAAATATTCTTCTGAAATACTTTGTTCTTTACATATTTGAATGTGCTGACAACAAAATCACACAAAAATAAAAAAAATGGAAATCCGATTTTTCAACCCATGGAGGTCTGGATTTGGAGTCACACTCAAAATTAAAGTGGAAAAACACACTACAGTCTGATCCAACTTTGATGTAATGTCCTTAAAACAAGTCAAAATGAGGCTCAGTAGTGTGTGTGGCCTCCACGTGCCTGTATGACCTCCCTACAACGCCTGTGCATGCTCCTGATGAGGTGGCGGACGGTCTCCTGAGGGATCTCCTCCCAGACCTGGACTAAAGCATCTGCCAACTCCTGGACAGTCTGTGGTGCAACATGACGTTGGTGGATAGAGCGAGACATGATGTCCCAGATGTGCTCAATTGGATTCAGGTCTGGGGAACGGGCGGGCCAGTCCATAGCATCAATGCCTTCGTCTTGCAGGAACTGCTGACACACTCCAGCCACATGAGGTCTAGCATTGTCTTGCATTAGGAGGAACCCAGGGCCAACCGCACCAGCATATGGTCTCACAAGGGGTCTGAGGATCTCATCTCGGTACCTAATGGCAGTCAGGCTACCTCTGGCGAGCACATGGAGGGCTGTGCGGCCCTCCAAAGAAATGCCACCCCACACCATTACTGGCCCAATGCCAAACCGGTCATGCTGGAGGATGTTGCAGGCAGCAGAACGTCACGTCACGTCTGTCACATGTGCTCAGTGTGAACCTGCTTTCATCTGTGAAGAGCACAGGGCGCCAGCGGCGAATTTGCCAATCTTGGTGTTCTCTGGCAAATGGCAAACGTCCTGCACGGTGTTGGGCTGTAAGCACAACCCCCACCTGTGGACGTCGGGCCCTCATATCACCCTCATGGAGTCTGTTTCTGACCGTTTGAGCAGACACATGCACATTTGTGGCCTGCTGGAGGTCATTTTGCAGGGCTCTGGCAGTGCTCCTCCTGTTCCTCCTTGCACAAAGGCAGAGGTAGCGGTCCTGCTGCTGGGTTGTTTCCCTCCTACGGCCTCCTCCACGTCTCCTGATGTACTGGCCTGTCTCCTGGTAGCGCCTCCATGCTCTGGACACTACGCTGACAGACACAGCAAACCTTCTTGCCATAGCTCGCATTGATGTGCCATCCTGGATAAGCTGCACTACCTGAGCCACTTGTGTGGGTTGTAAACTCTGTCTCATGCTACCACTAGAGTGAAAGCACCGCCAGCATTCAAAAGTGACCAAAACATCAGCCAGGAAGCATAGGAACTGAGAAGTGGTCTGTGGTCACCACCTGCAGAACCACTCCTTTATTGGGGGTGTCTTGCTAATTGCCTATAATTTCCACCTGTTGTCTATCCCATTTGCACAACATGTGAAATTGATTGTCACTCAGTGTTGCTTCCTAAGTGGACAGTTTGATTTCACAGAAGTGTGATTGACTTGGAGTTACATTGTGTTGTTTAAGTGTTCCCTTTATTTTTTTGAGCAGTGTACTTCCAGTTCTGAAGACTCCAGCGGCTCAGGATCAGTGCTGTGGGCAGCTGGGCTCAGGGTGGAAGTGGGCACCGCTCTGCAGGAAGGAGACCAGGGCTCGGCTCACCCTAGTGTTACAGTGCACCCCAGCACGCCACAGTATGCAGTATAGCACCCTATAGTATACAGCAACCCACAGTATGCAGTATAGCACCCTATAGTATCCCACAGTATATAGTAGAGCAGTATAGCAGCCCACAGTATACAGCACCCCACTGTATACAACACCTCACAGTATACAGTAGAGCAGTATAGCACCTCACCGTATACAGCACCCCAAACTATACACGATACAGCACCCCACACTATACAGCCCCCCACACTATACAGTACAGCAGTATAGCACTCCACAATATACAGCACCCACAGTATACAGTATACAGCCCCCACAGTATACAGCCCCCCACAGTATACAGTACAGCAGTATAGCACTCCACAATATACAGCACCCACAGTATACAGCCCCCCACACTATACAGTACAGCAGTATAGCACTCCACAATATACAGCCCCCCACACTATACAGCCCCCCACACTATACAGGCCCCCTGTCAGGGCCATGGCTATGACCGTGACTCCTCTACCGCACGCGGTTGCCTGCGGTTTGGTTCTGGTGTTCAATCACAGGTGAGGGCCGCTAACGTGCTGCCTCACTTGTGGTTGCCGCGGGCAACACGTTGTAGTTTTGGTATTGCCGCTGTGGAGCAGCCTGAGCTGGTGCTAGGCAGCTGGCGGCAATCTTCATGCGGTTACACCTAGCAACCTCTATGTTAGGTGTGTGTATGTTATACACGTTGTATGTCTGTGTACACTCTGAGTTATGTGTGCTGTGCACTGACATCTTTCCTGCACTGTGGTTGCCCGTGGCAACGCGTGGTGATGTGTACATGTGGTGGCAGTGTCCCGATCTCCGGGCTGACTTCCAGGACACGGTTGCCACCCATGTCGTTGCCTGCGGCAACAGCCACAGTGTGTGTGTTGTTTGGACACTTCTCCTTTTAAGTGTGTGTGTTTCCCTTCTTTGGTGCTGGAAGGGTTAACTCCCTTCCCAGTGTGTTTGTGTTTCACTGGGTGTGTCCGACTGTGGGGTGTGGCTTCTTGGCCTATATAGCCTCACTGCTTTCCCAGGGCTGCAGGTTGCTTCAGCCATGCTTAGCTGTAGCAGCCTCCTGTGTTTTATACCTGCCAGTGAGAGCCACCCCTGTGGTCATAAACCATATGTCACATTTAAGTTTATGTCTAGTTATGTGTGATGTCTATTTGATGTTTCCTTGGGATTTTGTGCAGCTATGGATCTGGGTCCCTGTGTGGGGATGCGTTGTGATCTGCACCCTGCCAGCACAGGGATCCAGTCAGCAAGGCTGTGGCAGGTAGGTGGAACTCCTTGTTCACCTGCCATATCCATAGAGCTGTTTATGTTCCCCTTTTTCCAGCAGCTTGGCCATTGAGACTCCTGCTCCTCCGTGCCTAGGAGGAGTGGGTTGTCTTACCCTGCTCCTTAGCCCAGGGACCGGACGGAGGGTAAGTCAGGGCTCCTAGGTTCCTGCGCATGGGTCCTCCTACCTTTAAGGTCAGCCCATGCAGGTAGGAGACAGGGTCAGGTTAGGGATGCTGTAGGAGGTGACCTGCTCCCTTATCCTGTCTTCCTGGCCGAGCAGCCTAACATCATCTGGCATCGCACGGCTGAGGATTTCCCCCATCCTCAGCCGTGACACCCCCACAGTATACAGCCCCCCACAGTATACAGCCCCCCACAGTATACAGCACCCCACTGTACGGTAGTTTACAATATATTAGCATAACAGCCCCCGTCACCTTTTTCTGATGTAATCTTCACAAAAAAAGCTCCACAGTTAAGACACACTTCTACAGCAACACTCCTGGTAGGACCTTGATGACCTCATAGCCATGTGACTAGTAATATTGCTAGGTTACTGGTCACATGGTGATGATGTCATCTAAGGTCCTAGAGAATCACAGCTCTCACAGTACGCTGCCTGGAGTGCCGGCTGGCATGGCAGCACCCCCTGTGTAGCTGACAGCCTGACACCCGGGGCAGTGGCTAGCAGGGCTCAAGAGGCAGCTGCCTTGGGCCCCCCAGGAGCAACTGGGCCCAGGGCAGCTACCCCTTTTGCCCCTTGTTAAAGACGGCCCTGTAGGTTCCCGTCTTATAGAGATTGCCTTGACGCCGGCAGACAGGCCCAAATAATTTTGTACAAAATGTATTTGCCAAGAATCTCAAATTTACTAAATGAGCGTAGCATTAGCACCAGAATATTTTCTATGACTATGGCATTATTGTACGTTATTTGTGCTGTTACATTGTGTTTTTTTCTTCGATATCCTAGCGATATGTGATCACTTTCTTAGGTGGGAAGAACCATTTACCAACCACTTTAGAATTAAAGTTGATTTTCAGAGAATTATAGATCAGGATAGGTCATAGATATCTTGTGTGTGTGTGTGTGTGTGGGGGGGGCACTCAGCCCATGCCAATCAGCTAATTGAAGGGGCCACGTCACTCAGACAAGTGCTCTGGCCTCTGTATATAAATGGGCCACATCACTAAGTGTAAGGAATATGGATTAATATTTATTGTCAGCCATGTCCTCACACCCACCATTTGCTGAAAGATGGCAGAGGAAATCAAGATCCACAGGGGGGCCCTGCTTCAAAGCCGCAGCCAGATAGCAGGAAACTCCTAGCAGGCCACATTTGGTTACATTTCACACCTCCAGTCAGACAGGATCAATGATACCGCCCAGACATGTTGGTACCTACAGTTCATAAGGAATTATGAATCGCCCCGCCATCACAGGCGCAAACCGGATACATATTTGTGTCCCGGTGGCCACGATGAACGTGCCCATGGTCTTTATTTGAGGATGGGATGCCAGGGAAGGGAGATATCAATATCTCCCCACAGAAACCAACTAACGGTACCATGTTTGGACTCTAGTTGTAGCCGGAACCCAGGCGGATTAATTGGGCCCGGAACCATCTTCCTGCGATATTCTGGTCTGGGGCTATGAGCCCTAAGGGGTTTTATGGGTCATTTGCTCCCAGCACCAGAGAAGGAGCGGTGGACCCTACCCATAGGCGGGTAGGGGAGCGGCCAGTTACAGGTCATAAGCCCATGCAAGCCAGTGGGCGGTGTCTTTCTCTGAAAGGGGGTCACATCGTGCAATGTGTTTGGAGGGACCTGCAACCGGCAGACATCACTGCCTCCGACGTGAATATAGCTAAGAACTCATCACTACCCAAAGGACTCATATATCTGGTAAACTGACTTATTGTTCTGCTTAACCCTGTTGTACCTATATCACCTGTATCTGTAACCTCAGACCGCTGTATATATTCTCTGTGTATATTGTGTCATCTAGTGTGCTCTTAAGGCGATTAAATATATAATTTAATCTTGTGCTATCTTGTATCTCGATCACGAATCCCCACGTCCGTGTTTTGGCCTAGTTATAAGCTACCGCAAATTGATTTCTTACCCTATATAATCCCGTTAGCGGACCGGGCTTATATCAAACGAGAAGCTTGTGGCAGATACCCGGGCTGAGACAGCGCTGTTTTCACTGTGGTAGGCTTGTTGTCTCTCTGTGCCCGCGTGGAAAGAAGATGTCTGTGTAAACTGTACCAAGCTGACCTTACCTGCTCCTCTGGAGGGCGTAATGTCACGCTTTGGTAACGAGTGACCATACTGCGTCTCGTGAGCTCGACGTAGGTGACGTCAAGTGGGCACGAGGCGTGGTATTCGTCACACTCAGACAAGCGTTCTGGCCTCTGTATACTATAGCAAGCACAGCGACAAAGATTGTATAGCAGCTGTGCCTGGTATAGCAGATCAATCCAGTTTACTTGAATGGGACTGAACTGCACAGAAGCCATGTGACCGATGGATGTGATGTCACAGGACGAGGCAAAGGCTGCTGTCACCACCCTACTAATAAATAGTGATGTCCTATCCTCAGGATAGATCATCAATAACTGAAGTCCTGGAAAACCCCTTTAAATAAACAAATAGGTGGTCTCTGACTATACTGTATTTGACTATAAAAACAATAACAGCTTGAATAGCTTTCTTCCTGTGTAATGCAAATAGTATATAAATGTATGCATACCATAGAGCTCTTCCCAGCAAAATAATAAAAACCAACAGCAAAGTACCATAAAACTATACAGACTAAAAAACATGAGCGTTGGAATGATGAGGAAAATAAAAATGAATAAATCACAAAATTAGCTGCACCTTTGAATGAGTGTTAGGACCTTATGCACACGACTGTAGTTTTGGTCCGCATCTGATCATGTTTCAGACCCATTCATCTCAACCGCAAAAGACCACATCTGTATGTCCATTCTGTGGCTCCGCAAAAAAATAGAACATGTCATATTATTGTATGTTTTGCGGCCAAAGATAGATCATTTCTGCAGGAGTAAAAAAATCAAATACGATGGCATGCACTTGAATCCATGTTTTACGAATCTGCGATATGCAGACCGCAAAACACAGCCGCGTGCATGAGCCCTTAGCTCCTTAAGGACACAGCCTTATTTCACCTTAAGGACCAGGACATTTTTTGCAAATCTGACCAGTGTCACTTTAAGTGCTGATAACTTTAAAACACTTTGACTTATCCAGGCCATTCTAAAATAGTTTTTTCGTCACATATTGTACTTCATGACACTGGTAAAATGAAGTAAATTTTTTTTAATTTTATTTATAAAAAAAATACCAAATTTAGCAAAACTTTTAAAAAAATTGCTAATTTCCAAGTTTCAATTTCTCTACTTCTATAATACATAGCAATACCTACAAAAATAGTTATTACTTTACATTCCCCATATGTCTACTTCATGTTTGGATCATTTTGGGAATGATATTTTATATTTTGGGGATGTTAGAAGGCGTAGAAGTTTGGAAGCAAATCTTGAAATTTTTATGAAATTTTTAGGGACCAGTTCAGGTCTGAAGTTACTTTGTGAGGCTTATATAATAGAAACCACCCAAAAATAACCCCATTCTAGAAATTACACCCCTCAAGGTATTGAAAACTGATTTTACGAACTTTGTTAACCCATCAGGTGTTGCACAAGAGTTATTGGCAAATGGGGATTAAATTTGAGAATTTAATTTTTTTGCCAAATTTTCCATTAAAACCCATTTTTTCCACTAACAAAGCAAGGGTTAACAGCCAAACAAGACTGTACCTTTATTGCCCTGACTCTGCCATTTAGAGAAACACCCCATAAGTGGCTGTAAACTACTGTACGGGCACACAGTAGGGCGTAGAGGGACAGGTGCGCCATATGGTTTTTGGAAGGCAGATTTTGCTGGACTGGTTTATTTACACCATGTCCCATTTGAAGCCCCCCTGATGCACCCCTAGAGTAGAAACTCCATAAAAGTGACCCCATCTAAGAAACTACACCCTCAAGGTATTCAAAACTGATTTTAAAAACTTTGTTAACCCTTCAGGTGTTGCACAAGAGTTATTGGCAAATGGGGATGAAATTTGAGAATTTCATTTTTTTGCCAAATTTTCAATTTTAACCCATTTTTTCCACTAACAAAGCAAGGGTTAACAGCCAAGCAAGACTGTATCTTTATTGCCCTGACTTTGCTGTTTACAGAAACACCCCATATGTGGCCGTACACTACTGTACTGGCACACAGCGGGGCATAGAGGGAAAGGAGTGCCGTTTGGTTTTTGGAGGGCTGATTTTTATGGACCGGTTTATTTACACCGTGTCCTGTTTCAACCCCCCTGATGCACCCCTGGAGTAGAAACTCCCTAAAAGTGACCCCATTTTGGAAACTATGGGATAAGGTGGCAGTTTTGTTGGGACTATTTTTAGGGTACATATGATTTTTGGTTGCTCTATATTACATTTTTGTGAGGTAAGGTTACCAAAAATTGAAATTCTGAAATTTCATCTCCATTTGCCATTAACTGTTGAGGAACACCTAAAGGGTTAATAAAGTTTGTAAAATCAGTTTTGAATACCTTGAGGGGTGTAGTTTCTTAGATGGGGTCACTTTTAGGGAGTTTCTACTCTAGGGGTGCATCAGGGGGGCTTCAAAAGGGACATGGTGTCAATAAAAAAGCCATCAAAATCGGCCTTCCAGAAACCATGTCGGTCCTTTCCTTTTGCGCCCTGCCTTTTACTGATACAGCAGTTTACGACCACAAATGTGGCGTTTCTGTAAACTGCAGTATCAGGGTAATAAATATTAAGTTTTGTTTGGTTGTTAACCCTTGCTTTGTTACCAGAAAAAACTGATTGAAATGGAAAAGTGCCAAAAATAGCTGTTTTGGCAAATTTTAAATTTTTTATTTTTGATAGTGTTAATCTGGGGGGTTAGGTCATGGGGTATTTTTATAGAGGAGATTTTTACGGACGCGGCGATACCTAATAAGTCTACTTTTTTACAATTATTTAGGTTTTAGACTATATTATCCTTTTTGATACAAATTTTCTTTTTCTATCTCTAAAGTCTAAGAGTCATTATTATTTTATTTTTTTTAGCTGATTATATTATGCAGGGGCTCATTTTTTGCAGGATGAGAGGACGGTTTTATTGGCACTATTTTGGGAGCTATATGACTTTTTGATTGCTTGCTATTAAAATTTTTGTTATGTAAATTTTTGTTATGGACCATGTTAATCTGGGGGGTTAGGTCATGGGGTATTTTTATAGAGGAGATTATTACCGACGTGGCGATACCTAATTTGTATACTTCTTTTAAAATAATTTTAGTTTTTACAATTTTTTTTGGTGTCTCAAGTCTGAGAACTAGTTTTTTTATCCGATAGTCAGTGGCTAAATTGGGATATAAATTTAGTACTCCATGGAAGTGTGGTACTCCCTGAAGCAACCGTCAATGCAGAGGCCTGGATGATCAGGGCACGTGTCGCACTGACTCTGAGTAGTGGTGTCCTTCCATATCCCCCTACTGCGACACACTCTGCACTTTTTTTGGGTTCGTCCCTTCTTTCCAGTATGGGGGACCACACCTGGAAAGTGTTGGCCAGGGACGATCCGGGCGCCTCCAGTTCCCGAGGTACTCCGGCCTGCTCTTTCCCGGTCCGAAAAGATCAGGGCCTTGAGGACCGCCTCATAGAACTAAAGGAATGTCCCTGTGTTGCCAGCGCTCCGGGACAGCACAAAAGAGTTGTACAAGGCAACCTGCACCAAGTAGACCGCAACTTTTTTGTACCATGCCCGGGTTTTGCGCATGGCATTATATGGTTTGAGGACTTGATCAGAGAGATCAACTCCTCCCATATACCGATTGTAGTCGACGATACAATCAGGCTTGAGGACCGTTGCCGCGGTACCTCGCACAGGGACAGGGCTGATGCCGTTACCATGAATTGTGGACAGTACAAGGACATCCCTCTTGCCCTTATATCTGACCAGCAACAGGTTTTCACTGGTAAGGGCACGGGTCTCACCCCCGGGGATAGGTACCTGGAGGGGGTGGGCAGGGAGGCCGCGTTGATTTTTCCGCACGGTCCCACAAGCGGACGTGGATCTGGCGGCGAGGGACTGGAACAAGGGGATACTAGTATAAAAGTTATCCACGTACAGGTGATAACCTTTATCTAGCAGTGGGTGCATAAGGTCCCACACAAGTTTCCCGCTAACACCCAGAGTGGGGGGACATTCTGGGGGTTGAATACGGGAATCTCGCCTCTCGTACACACGAAACTTGTAAGTGTACCCTGAGGTACTCTCACAAAGTTTGTACAGCTTCACGCCATACCTCGCCCGCTTTGAGGGAACATACTGGCGGAAAATGCAATGAGAGACTCATCAACCGCGACCCCCCTTCCAGGTACATAGGCCTGTACAAATTTGGCCCCAAAGTGATCGATGACCGGCCGTATCTTATACAGACGGTCATAGGCAGGATCACCTTGGGGGGGACATGCTGCATTAGCTGAATAATGCAGGCATTTCTGGATGGCCTCAAACCGGGTACGTGTCATGGCCGTACTGTAAAGTGGGGTCTGGTAGAGGACGTCCCCACTCCAGTAATTCCTGACACTAGGTTTCTTGACTAGGCCCATGTGCAGCACGAGGCCCCAAAATGTCCTCATCTCGGCTGCACTGACCGGGGTCCAGCCCCCGGGCCTAGCTAAAAAGGAGCCCGGGTGTTGAGCAACGAACTGTTGGGCGTACAGGTTCGTCTGCTCCACCATTAGATTTACCAGTTGGTCACTGAAAAAAAGACTAAAAAAGTCATATTCAGTGAAGCCCACTGTGGAAATCTGGATTCCTGATTGGCCAGCAAACTCAGGAATCACGGGCTCAAATCGCTCTGGGGTACACCAGACAAGTTCACGCGGATGACAACAGGAAAGTGGGGTCATCCTCGTCCTCACTAGGACTCTCAGACTCAGAGGCAAGCTGGGCGTATGCCTCCTCGGCCGAGAACATCCGGCGGGCCATAGGGGAGTGTGTGTATGAGTGTGTGTGTGCGTGTAAATCTTTATTCAGTGTGCGTGTGTGTGTGGGGGCACGGGTGTTTGCGTACTTATCCCTAAAACTAACAGAAAAAAAAGACTAACTAAAATAAAGGGGAAAAATTAAAAACCGCTGATCAACCGTCCGAAGTTGATCAGCGGTAGGGTGCGTGATGCGCTAACAGTGGCCGGACGCTAAGAGTGCCGGCCACAGTCAGCGTACGCACAAAAAATAATAATATGCCTGCGCCCCAAAAAAGTTGGGGGGGGGGGGCAAGCGGCAGCACCCCTGGGGGGGTCTAGGGTCACACAGCTGTGCTGTGGACCCCAGACACCCTACTTAGGGTGATGCAAGAAAACTTTTTTTTACCACTAACTTTCCCTTTAGTTTCCCTGCCTAGCCCAACCTTTCACTAGACTTTCCCTAATTACCTGCAGATAAGATGGGGGGTGCTGGGGCACAGATCGGGTGATGCTCCACACATGCAGGCAGCGCTCCTCTCTCCTCGGGCTCCGGACACAAAAGAAGGAGGAGAGGAGCGCTGCTATCATTTGAATCTCCCGCCGGCCCGCCCTCCTACCAATCAGAGGCGATCCTGAGAGGTGATGTCACCATCACCACTCAGGATCTAAGGATAGTGATTGGTGGGGTAAAAACACACCACCGATCACCATCCTGTTCCGGGTTATCGGGTCCTCAGAGACCCGAATAACCCGGAAACGCAGCAATTGCTGCGATGGCCTACACAGGGGGGTCACAGGACCCCCCCGTGCATTTGCCCCAGGTGCCTGCTCAATGATTTGAGCAGGCACCGGGTTCCGATCACTGCCCGCCGCGCGGCGGTGATCGAAAATACACAGGGCGTACAGGTACGCCCTGTTTCTTTAAGTACCAGGACATAAGGGCGTACCTTTACGCCCTGTGTCCGGAAGAGGTTAGGCAAGTATAATGCTTGGTAGCATAACACCTATTTAAACCAAGATAAAGGGGTTCTCACAGTTTAAGTAAATTAATTTAACATAGTTAAAAATAACAAATTCATCAATTTAATTATGGAAAACCTACACTGATACATATCAATGCCATCATAAGAATGACAGTAATGGGAAACCAAATGGTGCATACTACATAATGCATGCAGCACCTTACTCCTGTCATACATACAATGATAAATCCTTCAAATATACTGTATATACCACAGAACAAGGTTAACAATGCTGTAAACCTTTCATAAACATGGTGAAAGTCATGTGCACCATTTTTCTAAAGTATATTACACGAATTTCCTGGTAAACATTTCCCTATTGTTCTCTTCCTGTAACCATTAGAAACGTCCATAGACACACTCATTAAGGCTACTTTCACACTAGCGTTTTAGTTTTCTTGTATTGAGATCCAGATCCATCATAGGATCTCAGTACCGGCAAAAAAACGATTCAGTTTTGTCCCCATTCATTGTCAATGGGGACAAAACCAAACAGAACGGAGTGCTCCAAAATGCATTCCGTTCCGTTTAGTTGCGTTCCCATACCGGAGAGCAAACCGCAACATGTTGATGTTTGCTTTCCGTCCTGGGATGTGGAGCAAGACGGGTCCGTCATGACCCACAATGCAAGTCAATGGGGACGGATCAGTTTTCTCTGCCACAATCTGCCACAATAGAAAACGGATCCGTCCTCCATTGACTTTCAATGGAGTTCATGACAGATCCATCTTGGGTATGTTACAGATAATACAACCGGATCCGTTCATAATGGATGCAGATGGTTGTATTATCAGTAATGGAAGCGTTTTTACTGAACCCTGCTGGATCCAGCAAAAACGCTAGTGTGAAAGTAGCCTATTGAAACCAAGATAAAGGGGTTCTCAAAGTTTAAGTAAATTAATTTAACATAGTTAAAAATAACAAATTCATCAATTTACTTATGGATACTTTGTCTCCATTCTGTGTTCTAGTTCAATGTAAACCTACACTGATACATATCAATGCCATCATAAAAATGACAGTAATGGGAAACCAAATGGTGCATACTACATAATGCATGCAGCACCTTACTCCGGTCATACATACAATGATAAATCCTTCAAATATACTGTATATACCACAGAACAAGGTTAACAATGCTGTAAGCCTTTCATAAACATGGTGAAAGTCATGTGCACCATTTTTCTAAAGTATATTACACTAATTTCCAGGTAAATATTTCCCCTTCTCTTCCTGTAACCATTGGACACGTCCATAGACAGTTAGACACACATTAATACAGTCCAAGTTTAACTTACATGGGAATCTTTCTTCACAGTCCCACTCTTCTCACTGTCAGTGGTACAGTCGTAGATTAGATCACGTCTGTCTTTCCTTACAGTTCCTTTCTAGAGTGCACTCCTGTCTTTTTGTGAGGAGATAAGCAGATGTGTCTGTGTCTTTATATGCATTATAGTAGACACAGCTATATCTCTTAACGCCTTATGGACCCTTTACACGGGCCACCACAGCAGGCAAAATGTCTGTTCCTGATAATTATTGCCTGCAGATGACAGTAGTTGAAAGCTTCATTACAGGCAGCAATCATCTCCTTTCTACGAGGATAAGTGATTGCTAGAGCACTCGTCCCCATACAGATTTATTGTTTCTGTGCAGCAGATCGTTGTTTAGACCCCACAGTCTACTGCCCACAAATGATAATTTAGGGTGCATTTACACCAACAGATTATCTGACTAATTTCTGTCCAATCAGACCAATAGTTGGGGTGTTCAACAGAAAGTAACATTGCAAGATGTAAGCATGAATCCTTATACCATTTTGACTGTGACTAGACTGGGGTGTATTTAACCTCCTTATGGAAATGTGGACTAAACTGCAGGTGGGTTCCCTGATCAGCAGCTGGACACAGCAGTGAGGACAGGACAAGCATAAGACCAGATGTTACACATAATCAAGAACTTGGACACCAGGAATAGACCAGGAGCACAAACAGACCAGGAGCTGAAACAACGAGCATGGACACCAGGAAGGGACCTGGAGCTCAAACCAGGAGCACAGGTACAGGAACAAACCAGGAGGCCTCAGACAGCCCCAAGAGTGACCAGATACAGACCAGACTTGGGACCAGGATATGCTAGAAGCAGCATCCAGGAATAGGTATGTGGTCAGAGCACAGGAAATTGGTCACGGTACAGGAATACAAGTGAAAAAATAGAGACATAGAACATAGAGGGCAGCTCAGCAACCAAAAGTAGTAACCTGGGATCAAGACAGGAACGTATTCAGGAATAAGCAGTAGTCAGGTAGTACTACAAATACCAAGAATAACTAGGAATAGACTAGATTAGTAATAGACTTGACTACGGAACAAATTAGGAAAAAACTTGGAACAAGGGCTCTTAAGGCAGGGTCCATATAATCAGGAGACTGAACCGACCCATTCAGAGACACACTGAGCTGTATGCTGAGCCTCAAGCAACTGTATGAGGGAACTCTCTGGGTAGATATAGCAGTTCTTGTATAACATTAGAAAAGAGATTAGAACCAGGGAGAGTTAACCATTTCTTTGCTGTTACAGCTGGATGAGGCTGAGGAATCGAGAGAGAACCACACAGAATTAATCAGGAACAGGCCATCAGCATCATTTATTGAAAAAAAACCATGTTAAAACCATGATGTATACATCTTAAAAAACAGCATGCAAACCACTTACGTGTTTCTGGCCTCAGTGTGGCCCTGGAAATATAGCTCGGCTATGAGTAAGGTATACTCTTAGGCCAAAAACATGTAAACAGTTTGCATGCTGTTTTTAAAGATCATGTTTTTGGGTTTTTTCAATTAAGGACTGGTTTTATTTCACTTCTTTGATTACAATGTGGATGCCAGAGTTTTACCAGTACTGATTGATGGACTTTTATGAACTAGGCTTTCCGGTTCAGTGTCTTTCTGCGAGCAACACAGCAACAACATTGTGTCATAAGATTGACGTTTAATGACTGGGAGTGATGAGCTGATTACTCCTTTTTCAATGTTCTATATCACACAGCATCCTTCTATCAGGGAGAGGTGAGTATTAGAACGGTTTCTGACAGTATACCTATACAGAGTCATCTGTCAAAGGTATAGATCAGTAAATCCTTGCTATACATACCCTGAAAATTTCAGTGTAAAAGCACACCTAGTACTAAATATATGTTTTCATTTGTTGCTATGTTATTAATATAACCCCTGTCAGCTGAGCAAACATCACAATGTGCACCATCCATCTAATGAATATAGCAACTATAATCAAGGAACAGTGCCTCAACCAATGCAGGAAATATGTAAAAGTTTATTGGCACAACATATCAAATAAAACATATAAAATGATGACAGCAAGCATCCCACACAGAGGGCTAAAGGTAGTAATCACAATTATTCCAATAGGACAACACAGAGGTAGAAATACATTTTTACAACATAATGCATCCAGTGCTGCAATATTTAATCGTTTAACCTGTGCTGTTACAAATCAGTCCAATGAGAAAGCATAAACCGCATAAAACTTAGGCTACTTTCACACGAGCGTTCGGGTGTCCGCTCGTGTGCTCCGTTTGAAGGGGCTCACGAGCGGCCCCGAACGCATCCGTCTGGCCCTAATGCATTCTCAGTGGAGGCGGATCCACTGAGAATGCATCCGCCTGCCAGCGCTCAGCCTCCGCTCCGCTCAGTGAGCGGACACCTGAACGCTGCTTGCAGCGTTCGGGTGTCCGCCTGGCCGTGCGGAGGCGAGCGGATCCGTCCAGACTTATAATGGAAGTCAATGGGGACGGATCCGCTTGAAGATGACACTATAGGGCTCAATCTTCAAGCGGATCCGTACTTTCTGACTTAGAAAATTTTCTAAGTTATAATGCAGACGGATCCGTTCTGAACGGATGCAAACGTCTGCATTATCGGAGCGGATCCGCCTGATGAAACATCAGACGGATCCGCTCTGAACGCTAGTGTGAAAGTAGCCTAAGGCAGAATGTCACATAGTAAGAGAGCTCATACAGACCAATGACACTCTCCACCACTGCTTCAGTCTATGTTGCTCTGCGCTTCCTGCCCTTGCTCATTCAGCCAGAAACAGTAGGGAAGGCCCACCCAACCAATCACTGTCTCAGGTGGGTCCCCACTAAGGCCACTGATGGGCTATGTGGGCCTTTCCTCTGGAAAATGCCTTTAAGACCTTCCTGGATACCTTAAGATTTATTTCTTTACATTTACCTTCCAGTTCACCTTTTACTTTATTACTTCGATAGCCCTCCTCCAATGACAATTTCGAATCTCCCCAGTTCTACCACCGGACTTTTGTCTCCTTTGCCGCCATTTATCCATTTATTTTAAAGAGCCCTCTGTCGTATTTTTAGATGCCAAGGTCTGCCCAGGTGGCTTTCTAGTTATATGGAAACACACTAGTTTCCTGAGTAGCACATGCTCAAAGCTATCGAAAACCTATGGTCCTTGGAGAGCCTGCCCTACACCCATCCTTATCTGCACAGTGGCCTACCATAAGTTACATAAGCAAGTGAGCTTCTGCCTTTTATACCTTCTTTCCCTTTCTGTTCTTCTTCTTCTCTTTCTTCTCCATAGAATTCTTTTCCCCTCCAGTGTCCTTCTTTTAGAGGCTAGCTCTTGAGTTCTTCTAGTTCTGTGTTTCTGCTTTCAGGGTTTTACCTTGTTCCTTTGAAAAATCACTAAAAGTATACTTGGTCTGAATTAATTTACTTACTGAATAATAGATTTTGGGCAGCTCCATATTCTGTGAGAATTAAAGGGAGTCTGTCACCAAAATATGACGTTATACACCACTATACACCACTCCCCAGCCTCTTCCTTGGCCCGCCCTGCAAGTCCCTTGCGTCATTAACAGGACTGGCCGATATCCCACTCGTGTGCAGTGCACCGCCGGCCTCCAGTCCTCCTGTTTGCTTCTGGTCCACCCCCTAGTCACTGGTACGCACGTGCAGGATATCGGCCAGTCCTGTGGATGACGCAAGGGACTTGCAGGGCGGGCCAAGGAAGAGGCTGGGGGGGGGGGTAACGTAAAAAGAAGGCAGAGCAGCCTGTGCTCCTACACACCGAACCCCGCCCCTGGGCACTTGCGAGCCCTCACTTACATATGGATTAAACTGCATTTTTCCTGCTGGTGAAAGTCAGAAGAAAATTACAAAAATACCATTTGAATCGTGGATAGGTGTGCTAGAGAGCCATGTAAGTGGTGTATAATGTCATATTTTGGTGACAGGCTCCCTTTAATTGTTTGTCTTCTGCCTTTTTGGCAAGACCTCACTAGAAATTCCACCTTTGAGGTACTGTGGTGTTTATGCGTAAGTCTTGCTTACATAACTGACCAAGTCAAGTGAAGGAAGATGGGAGGATCTAGGTGTGCATACAGCCTAATAACACACTATTATTGAATCTTATGTAGTCAATAAGTGGCCATTATTGCTATTAACTTTAAACTTTAATCCATAAATGATGAGATAATTGTTCCAGGATAAAGGCTTACAAAATACTTGAACTTTTAAAACTGTCTAAAAATTGTGAAAATGCAACAATGCTTAAATTTGTTTAATTGCGGGTTTCACCATCACCAAATGATAGTTATCCTAAGTTTTGCACTCCAAGTCTAGAGACACCTGAAGAAGCTGAAGGATATAGGGAAGTTCTCCTTGCCTGCACATGAACTCTACCTCATGTGTTACCCTGGGGAAGCTGGGTATTCCAGGTGTGGGGAGTTCTTGCCAATGTTCACTTTATAGCCTGGGACTATTTTTCAACTCTTCAATTTGTAGGTATAACGATATAGTTATTGATGTCACATCACCCGCCGGAACATCCTGCCCGAGTTCCTTGCCGCTAGTGTGAAAGTTACCTTAGTGAGTTGTTAGTCAGTGCTTGGTTATATTTTTTCCTGCACTGAGTTCATTGTATACAATTTTTGTGTCTATGTTTTTCTCTAATAAAACTAATACTTGATTTTTGTAATTTTGGATGTGCAGCTTTATTGCGGTTTTCTTGTGTGTTGTGTACATTCTCTACCTTATGTGTTGTGATACAGAGGGGACAGCTGTTCTGAGCACACGTGACAATAGGCAGTATCATTTTCCTTTTCAGGTGGAATTGCTCTAAAGGCCAAAAGCACCATATCACATGCTAAAAAATGTGCAAACCAGCATACTAAGAACACTAGAAGAACTATTGTATTTTTAAAATAAATAATTGAACATAGTATTCCTACTCATCTCCCTACTTTCTTCACTAACCCCAGCCCCCACTAAATCCTCACGGTTCCCTCCCATATCCCACTCTCTTTCTACTCAAATATTGGTATGACCACCCTCCCTCCCCTAGTTTAAAAGCTCCTCCAGCCAACATTCTTTCCCCCAGCACTGCTGCACCCTTTCCATTAAGGTGCAGCCCGTCTCTTCAGCCTGTAGCAAACAGAGAGGTCAGCTCAGTTCTCCATGAACCCAAACCCTTTCTTCCTGCACCAGCTTCTGAGACACTTACAGGGTCGGACTAACCATAGACCCAGTGTGAAATTTCCCAGTGGGCCAGGCAGCCACTCAAGGTTTCCTCATGGCTGCCAGATAAGTACATAAAGATCTGATGCTCTCAGCATTAATTAATGTAGGAGCATTAGGCAGTTATGCACTCGGTCAGTGGCCCCAGGTGCCCTCCGGAATTCAACTGTATTGCCATCCTGAGTATTTTGTGCTGCACTGTGGTATTTGGTTCTACTGAGGCAGTATTTTGTCCTGTACTGTGGTATTTGGTTCTGTTGGGTGGTATTTTATTCTGCTCTACAGTATTGCTGGCCTAACCTACTTCTTTTGTCCCTGTCTATATGTGTTGGCCCTGCCTACCTGTGTTGCCCCACATTCTGTCATTTTGAACCCACCTACAACATGGGGGACACTTTTAGTTTTTTTACAGGACCACTTTAAGTTCCCAGTCCGCCCCTGGCAACTTATTTAAACGGGTTCTGCAGTTTGTTTAAACTGCTGATCTATCCTCTGGATAGATCATCAGCATCTGACTGTTTGAGAAGGCCTTCTCACTGTTTACCGCTGGCCCAGTAACATCACGACTAGTATCAACTGGCCTGGGTGTGGCTAAGGCCAGCATCGGACCCCCGCTGGTCAGATGCTGATGATCTATTCAGAGGATAGATCATCAGTTTAAACAAACTGCAGAACCCCTTTAACTTTCTAAGCTCTTGCTGTCTCTCTAGTGATGCTTGTGGCACTGGTAGTATTTCTGAGAACACTACCTTGGAGGTCCTGGACTTGATCTTCTCTCCTAGTTCCCTAAAAAAAATTGTAAGCACATTCCATCTCCCCCTGACTTTGTCATTGGTACAAATGTGTACTATGACCACGAGGTCATTCCCACCCAGCAATCTGATGCGCAATATGCCAAACCCAATCACCCAAAAGACAACACACTGTTTGTCATTCACAGTTTTGGCGACAGATGACCCTGTCCTCTGCCACCAGCATCCACCTGACTTTTGCTGCACTCCTCTTCCCATCCTTCCTACAGAAGTCATCCTCCTGGTTGGTAGGAACAATTTCCTGCTGCAGTGTTGCTAGCCCTAGGCTTGCATCCCTAATATCAGCCAAACAGGCATATTTACTATGATGTGCCAGCTCAGAACTAGTCTCCGTGGCACTTTTCCCCCTACCCCTTCACAGTTTCACAGCTGCTGACCTCAGAGTCTTTATCTTGCCCTCCTCCACCCACCTTCATTTTATTGGCCCCAGCATACGCGGTGAGGTCTAAACTTTGCTCCAGGTTTTCAGGTGTTCTGCGTGTCGCAAGCTACACATTTAGATCCAAAATCTGGTCCTTCAACTATGCAACATGGTTGCACTAAGTGAAAATGTATTCACCTTCAAACGGCTGTTCAAATCACACATACATTAAAAAGGGCACTTACTTAGTAGCACTGTCCATGAAGCACAGAATAAATATGAATCTAAATTTAAACCCCTTACCATTGTAATTGGGGGACTTGCTAGAATCAAGCAAACAATGTTGTCCGCGGTCGGCAGTTGTATACCGCGCTCTTCCTTCCTCAGTCAGCCCACCACCGGACTGGAGAAGAGAATGGACTCCAACAGCCCTGCCCCAGCATCACTGCCGCTAGCTTAGTAGGCAGGAACACTTGCCCCTGTGGTGTGCCAATGACCACAGTCAGCACAGCAGTGAGTGCCAGTAACTCTGTTTAAAAAAAGTTCATGCGGGGAAGACAGAGAGCAGCAGCAAGCAGAGTTCCTGTGGGGTTGGGAGGACACTGTTCTGTAGGGTCATTACTATATAGAGGACTCAGGACAGTGTGCTCCAGCCTCTCCCCCACCCCCCCATGAACTCTACTTGCTGTTGAATTGGTCATATAGAGTGTGCCCATCCCAACTCAGGCATCATGAAGGGGGGGGGGGGGGGGGGTGGTGCCGTGGTTTACTGTCCTCAAATTGCGGATCCGCAAAACACAGATACAGGCCATGTGCGTACTGCATTTTGTGGAATGCACAGGGCCGGCACTATATAGAAAATGCCTATTCTTGTCCACAATTGCGGACAAGAATAGGACATGCTCTATCTTTTTTGCAGGGCTGTAGAACAGAACAATGGATGCGAACAGCACATGGCCCCATCTTATGCGGCCCCATTGAAGTAAATGGGTCAGACTCCGCACCCGTTCTGCAAAATTGCAGAATGGATATGGACCCATTCATGCAGTCGTGTGAATGAGCCCTAAGCATCAGCAGCAAGGAGTTTAGATGTTGAATGGTCCAGGGGTGGGTAGTGGGTGGAGTTAGGGGGGCCCAATTGAGTTTCTTGCTATGGGGCCCAATGATTTCTGTGTACGCCCCTGACACCAGGTACTTTTGTTCCACCCTTTGCAAAAAACTTTAATCACACCCCTGACAAACAAACAGACAATAACACAGTTATCATAGAATTTTCTCAATTGTGCACTTATCTGTCTCCTGGACTTTACTGTACTGTAGCTTGACACAGCAAACCTCACTGCACTTGTTGGAAGGTAAACTTTTGGCTCAGTCTGAGGTCCAGAGTACACAGGATCAGGTTTTCATTAAGAATATCTCTGTACTTTGTTCCATTCAGCTGTCCCTCAATTCTGACCAGTCTCCCTGTCCCAGCCGTTGAAAAACACTGCCACAGCATGATGGTGTCATCACCATCCTACATTGTAGGGATGCTATTAGGCAGTGCCTGGTTTCCTCCAAACATGACGCTTGGAATTGAGGCCAGACCTTTTATAAGTTTCTCCCACCTACACACAAGATCGTTTAAGCTTACTGGTGACCTCTCTTACCAAGGCCCTTCTATCCCATTACTTAGTTTGGTGGGGTGGCCAGCTCTAGGAAGAGTCCTGGTTGTTACAAATTTGTTCCATTTAAGAATTATGGAGGCGACTGTGCTCTTGGCAACTTTCATTGCAACATATTATTTTTTTTACTTTCTACAGATCTGTGCATTAACACAATCCTGACTCTGAGCTCTATAGGCAGTTATTTCCTCCTTATGGCTTGGTTTTCACTCTGATATTCAATGTCAACTGTGAGATAAAGACAGGGGTGTGTCTTTATAAATCATGTCCAATCAAATAAATTCACCACAGGTGGACTCCACAAGGTGTAGAAACATCTCAAAGATTATCAAGAGAAATGGAAGGCCTCCAGAGCTAAATGTCAAATGTCATAGCAAATACTGAATACTTACACATAGCCATGTGAAATTTTAGTTTTTCCATTTTTAATAAATTTGCTAACATTTCTAAAATTCTTTTTTTTCCCCTCTTTATTATGGGGTATGGGGGGGAAAGCTTAATTTTTTTTTTTACTTTGGCAAAAGGTCACAACATAACAAAATGTGAAAAAAGTTAAAGGGTCTGAAGAATTTCCAAATGCACTATATAAATGTCTAACTTTGCCTTAATGGACCTTAAAATTAAATCTTCACTTCTTAAAGGGGACCTGTCTCCTCTCCTGACATGCCTGTTTCAATAGCTTCATGCATACATCTATTCTTACGGCTCTATGTTCCATTCCTTTTCATATTTCTACTAGAAGTTATGAATGAATTGTTAGAAGTCTGCAGTAAGGGTACAGAGGGGTGGTAACCTGTTGGGAGTGTGTCCCTGCACAGTCTGAAAATGGCAGTACTGATTGAATAGAATGAGTCTGTGCAGGTACACATCCCCAACTGGTTACCACCACTCTGTACCCTTTACTGCATGTAACTATTAAAATAGGCATGTCAGGAGTGGTGACAGGTCCTCTTTAAATCGATTATATAACTTTAAGGATATGTCCTTATCTGCATTCTTGTATACCGTTGTTCTTTTCCGGCAGAGGAGCAGACTACCAAAATTACCAGATTTGACATACAGGGAGTGCAGAATTATTAGGCAAGTTGTATTTTTGAGGATTAATTTTATTATTGAACAACCACCATGTTCTCAATGAACCCAAAAAACTCATTAATATCAAAGCTGAATATTTTCGGAAGTAGTTTTTAGTTTGTTTTTAGTTTTAGCTATTTTAGGGGGATATCTGTGTGTGCAGGTGACTATTACTGTGCATAATTATTAGGCAACTTAACAAAAAACAAATATATACCCATTTGAATTATTTATTTTTACCAGTGAAACCAATATAACATCTCAACATTCACAAATATACATTTCTGACATTCAAAAACAAAACAAAAACAAATCAGTGACCAATATAGCCACCTTTCTTTGCAAGGACACTCAAAAGCCTGCCATCCATGGATTCTGTCAGTGTTTTGATCTGTTCACCATCAACATTGCGTGCAGCAGCAACCACAGCCTCCCAGACACTGTTCAGAGAGGTGTACTGTTTTCCCTCCTTGTAAATCTCACATTTGATGATGGACCACAGGTTCTCAATGGGGTTCAGATCAGGTGAACAAGGAGGCCATGTCATTCGATTTTCTTCTTTTATACCCTTTCTTGCCAGCCACGCTGTGGAGTACTTGGACGCGTGTGATGGAGCATTGTCCTGCATGAAAATCATGTTTTTCTTGAAGGATGCAGACTTCTTCCTGTACCACTGCTTGAAGAAGGTGTCTTCCAGAAACTGGCAGTAGGACTGGGAGTTGAGCTTGACTCCATCCTCAACCCGAAAAGGCCCCACAAGCTCATCTTTGATGATACCAGCCCAAACCAGTACTCCACCTCCACCTTGCTGGCGTCTGAGTCGGACTGGAGCTCTCTGCCCTTTACCAATCCAGCCACGGGCCCATCCATCTGGCCCATCAAGACTCACTCTCATTTCATCAGTCCATAAAACCTTAGAAAAATCAGTCTTGAGATATTTCTTGGCCCAGTCTTGACGTTTCAGCTTGTGTGTCTTGTTCAGTGGTGGTCGTCTTTCAGCCTTTCTTACCTTGGCCATGTCTCTGAGTATTGCACACCTTGTGCTTTTGGGCACTCCAGTGATGTTGCAGCTCTGAAATATGGCCAAACTGGTGGCAAGTGGCATCTTGGCAGCTGCACGCTTGACTTTTCTCAGTTCATGGGCAGTTATTTTGCGCCTTGGTTTTTCCACACGCTTCTTGCGACCCTGTTCACTATTTTGAATGAAACGCTTGATTGTTCGATGATCACGCTTCAGAAGCTTTGCAATTTTAAGAGTGCTGCATCCCTCTGCAAGATATCTCACTATTTTTGACTTTTCTGAGCCTGTCAAGTCCTTCTTTTGACCCATTTTGCCAAAGGAAAGGAAGTTGCCTAATAATTATGCACACCTGATATAGGGTGTTGATGTCATTAGACCACACCCCTTCTCATTACAGAGATGCACATCACCTAATATGCTTAATTGGTAGTAGGCTTTCGAGCCTATACAGCTTGGAGTAAGACAACATGCATAAAGAGGATGATGTGGTCAAAATACTCATTTGCCTAATAATTCTGCACGCAGTGTAGTTGGACATTGCCAGAGCCTGCAAGGTTCCCATTCACTATAATGGGATTCATCAAGTGGTGTAAAGGGTGGTGAATTCTTAAATTGATGCATAGACTACCATTATCACCCATGACTCCCTATCATGAGTGATGGCTAAATACCTCTGACGTCTGTATGTCAGTCGAGGAGCGCTTGGAATAATCTGGTTCAAAACTGGGTCTTTCTTCAGAAGATGCCAATTTTTGTTTAGGATAGATTTTATTCAATTGTGATCTTGGTTGTAATTAGTAATAAAATTCATATGGTAGGTAGTATTTACTTCCTCTGGCTTGGGCTTAGGCTTGGGCAATAAGCAGTCTGCTTGTGTCAGTTCTGATGCTCGTTGCTTTGCCTTGGTCACAATCTGATTGGGATATCCTTTTTCCTTGAATCTTTCTGAAAGGATTTCACTCTGGTATTCAAAATCCTCTTCTAGGGTACAGTTCCGTCTGATTCTTTGAAATTGGTTAAATGGAATATTGCTCTTCCATTTCTTATAATGGGTACTTCTGAAGTTCAGATAGCTATTGCTATCAACTTTCTTAACCGCTTCCCGACCGCCTAACGCAGGGATGCGTCCTGCGGGCGGTCGGTTTGTTCCTCGTTGACGCTTCGGCGCGTCATCTCGCGAGACGCAAGATTTCGCACATAGCCGGCCTGCGCATGGGCAGTGCGGGCCGGCAAAAGTTACAGGAGGAGTTCGTCACCAGCCTGCCAGCCAATTATCATCGCTGGCAGGTTGGTGATTTTCAAAAAATCTAATCACAAGCCATTTAACACATTATATTTATAAATATAATGTGTTAAATGGCTTCTGTGCTCTCTGCTGGTTCCTTTTCGTCGGTTGGTCCCAGCAGAGAGCACACATCACTGTGAGTACACCAAACACTATACATTTAGCCCCAGATCACCCCACCCCATCACCCCAATTAACCCCTTGATAACCCCTGTCAATCACTAGTGAAAGGGAAAAAAGTGATCAGTGTAAACTGTCACTTTTTTTTTTTTCACCAGTATTGACTGTTAGGTTTAGATTAGTTTAGGCCACTTTGGTAGGTAGCTTCAGTTAGCGCCCACCGCACCGCACCACAGTCACCGATTCGCTGATTAGCGTATCGCTAATCAGCATTGGTACTTTTATAGTATCTGTAAGTGATCAGAACTGATTACAGTCAGATCTATAATAGTATTAGTGTCACCTTAGCTCGCCCTCCACCCAAAACGCAGTGTTTGCCCGATCAGGCCTGATCGGTCGCAACACACGTGCGTTCACCCACGCCCGCCCCGCCGCAGTGACAATTTTTTTTAAAAATTTTTTATCACTGCACATTCACTACACAAGCGCTGCGGCGATAAAAAAATCAGTTTTGATATTTTTTATCAATCGCAGCGGCTTCCTGTACTTCGCTAGCCTCCCATTTGTAAGACAGGCTTGCTTTTTTTCTTGGATAGTCTCAGGGAATACCCCCTAAATTTAAATATTGGTCCACGAACCCAATTCATCACATGTCCATGTTCTCTGCTGCCATGTCCAGGACACGGTTTGAGACCATCCTGCGTTTCCTGCACTTTAGTGACAACAGCACCTCTCGTCCCAGAGGCCACCCAGCTTTTGACCGGCTCCACAAAATTCGGCCCCTCATAGACCACCTTAACACCAAATTTGTAGATTTGTATACCCCTGAGCAAAACATCCGCGTAGACGAGTCCCTGATACATTTTACCGGGCGCCTTGGCTTCAAACAATACATCCCAAGCAAGCGCGCCCGGTATGGGGTCAAATTGTATAAGCTCTGTGAAAGGGCCACAGGCTATACGCACAAATTTCGTGTCTATGAGGGTAAAGATCAGACCCTGGAGCCGGTCGGTTGCCCTGACTACCTGGGGAGCAGTGGGAAGACAGTCTGGGACTTGGTGGCAAGGGGTACCACCTTTATGTGGACAATTTCTACACAAGTGTGCCCCTCTTCAGGCATTTGTTTCTAGAACAGATTGGCTGCTGTGGCACCGTGCGACCTAGTCGCCGGGGCTTCCCCCAACGGCTCGTTACCACCCGTCTTGCAAGGGGGAAGAGGGCTGCCTTGTGTAACAAAGAACTGCTCGCGGTGAAATGGAGAGACAAGCGTGACGTTTACATGCTCTCCTCCATTCACGCAGACACGACAATCCAAATTGAACGAGCAACTGGAGTCATTGAAAAGCCCCTCTGTGTCCACAACTATAATTTGCTCATGGGAGGGGTGGACTTCAATGACCAGATGTTGGCTCCTTATTTACTCTCCCGCAGAACCAGACGCTGGTATAAGAAGGTGTCTGTATATTTAATTCAATTGGCTATGTATAATAGTTTTGTTCTCTACAGTAAGGCTGGGAGAGCAGGATCCTTCCTCAAATTTCAGGAAGAGATCATCGAGAACCTCCTGTATCCAGGAGGTTCCGTGGCCCCATCCACCAGTGTAGTGAGCCGTCTACACGAGCGACATTTCCCCAATGTCGTTGCTGGTACCTCAACCCAACCGCCACCCCGAAAAAGATGTCATGTCTGTAGCAGGAGTGGAATAAGGCGTGACACCCGCTATTTCTGTCCAGACTGCCCTGACCACCCTGCCCTATGCTTAGGGGAGTGTTTCCGGAAGTACCACACACAAGTACATTTAGTATAGGGATTGCGTGACACAGGACAGGCACACAGGGGTCTTAGGGCCCTTTCACTCACAGCTGCTGCAAACCTCTACTTTCACCTGGGACAAAGTGCATAATGTACTTCGCCACATCTCTGGGCGATTTGTGCTTTGCACATTGTCCCATGGGGAAGGAGAGGTTTGTCCTATAAAAGGTAAAATAAAAAAAATCACAGGTAAGCAAAAAAGTTAATGTTCCAAAAGTTCAATAAAGTTTATAAAAGTTAATGTTCTGTTTCAAATGTTATATAAAGATAATGTTAATAAATTGATTGCGTTGCGGCCTGTTTTTTTTTTGTTTTGTCTTTTTACCTTCTAGGTGGACCAACCGATGAACCAGCTGCAGCACTGATGTGCATTCTGACAGAAGCATTGCGCTGCTGTCAGATTACACAAAAGTCGGTGTATGCGGCGCTGCAAGACGAGATTTCTCCTCTGCAGTAAAAAAGATACGTTTGCCGAGGCTTATGAGCTGAGGGGCGGTGTTCATATGCTTTGGCAAACACTTTGTATATAAAAAAAAATTAAAAAAATTCCGGCAATGATTTATTCATCCACATTGATTAATGTGAATGGAGAAATCAGGTTTGCCAGGGCATACGGGCTGAGTGGGTTTGGATGTTGGGCGGAGCTCCTATGTCCTGGCAGACGCCTTTCCCCTCCCTTTTTTTTTTTTGGCAGAGAATTTTTCATCCACATTGATCGATGCGAATGAAGAAATCTGTGCCGTTCATTTTTTCTTTCAGCCTAGAGGCTGAACGGAAAAAAAAAATCTCATTACCCATATGCTCAATATAAGGAGAATAGCAGAAACTCCTAATGCTGGCCATACATGTAATGATTGCGTAGACCCTCAAATGACAGGGCAGTACAAACACCCCACAAATGACCCCATTTTGGAAAGAAGAGGTATTCGCTGAGGGGCATATTGAGTCCATGAAAGATTGAACTTTTTGTCCCAAGTTAGCGGAAAGGGAGACTTAGTGAGAATAAACAAAAAAAAATCAATTTCCGCTAACTTGTGCCAAAAAAAAAAAATCTTCTATGAACTCGCCATGCCCCTCACGGAATACCTTGGGGTGTCTTCTTTCCAAAATGGGGTCACATGTGGGGTATTTATACCGCCCTGGCATTTTAGGGGCCCTAAAGCGTGAGAAGAAGTCTGGAATCCAAATGTCTAAAAATGCCCTCCTAAAAGGTACTCATTGAAATTTGGCCCCCTTTGCGCACCTAGGCTGCAAACAAGTGTCACACATGTGGTACCGCCGTACTCAGGAGAAGTCGGGGAATGCGTTTTGGGGTGTATTTTTACATATACCCATGCTGGGTGAGAGAAAAATCTCTGTAAAATGACAACTTTGTATAAAAAAATCAGAAAAGTTGTCTTTTACAGAGATATTTATCTCACCCAGCATGGGTGCAGCCTAGGTGCACAAAGGGGCCCAAATTCCAATGAGAATCTTTCCGATTTCACAGGGCATTTTTTACGCATTTGGATTCCAAACTACTTCTCACGCTTTAGGTCCCCTAAAATGCCAGGGCAGTATAAATACCCCACAAGTGACCCAATTTTAGAAAGAAGACACCCCAAGGTATTTCGTGAGGGGCATGGCGAGTATATGTAAAATTTAAAATTTTATTTTTTGTCGCAAGTTAGTGGAATATGAGACTTTGTAAGAAAATAAAAATAAAAATAATCATTTTCCGCTAACTTGTGACAAAAAATAAAAACTTCCATGATCTCACTATGCCCATCAGCAAATACCTTAGGGTGTCTACTTTCCGAAATGGGGTCATTTGTGGGGTGTTTCTACTGTCTGGGCATTGTAGAACCTCAGGAAACATGACAGGTGCTCAGAAAGTCAGAGCTGCTTCAAAATGTGGAAATTCACATTTTTGTACCATAGTTTGTAAACGCTATAACTTTTGCGCAAACCAATAAATATACACTTATTGCATTTTTTTTTATCAAAGACATGTAGAACAATAAATTTTGAGAAAAATGTATATAGAAATGTAGTTTTATTTGAAAAATGTTTAAACAGGAACTGAAAAATGTCAATTTTGATTAATATAAAAAAAAGTAAAAATGTCAGCAGCAATGAAATACCACCAAATGAAAGCTCTATTAGTGAGAAGAAAAGGAGGTAAAATTAATTTGGGTGGTAAGTTGTATGACCGAGCAATAAACCGTGAAAGTAGTGTAGTGCAGAATTGTAAAAAGTGGTCTGGTCATTAAGGGGGTTTAAGCTAGGGGAGCTGAGGTGGTTAAAGAAAGTCTGAGTCATTATTTCTTTGTTTTGTACAAAAATCTCCAGATCTAAGTATTCGGTTCTAGTGCTATGATGGTTCCATGTGAAAGACATTCCCCATTGGTTATTGTCCAGGTGTACTATAAATTGTTCCATACTTGTAATTTCCCCTTTCCAGATGAAAATAGGGTCATCTATATATCGTTTGAAAAAAATGATGTTATCAGACCAATAGTCAGTTTGGTAGATATGGGTCTCCTCAAAGGCACCCATAAACAGGTTAGCAAAACTCGGCGCAAAGCGCGTACCCATCGCGGTACCCCGTATCTGTTTGTGTACCCGATCTTGGAAGTAGAAGACATTATGTGTCAAAATAAAATGAATGCCTTCAATGATAAACTGTTTTTGTTGTGTGGGCATATACTGATCTTGGTCCAAATAATCTGTTACACATTGTACTCCGAATTTGTTTGAAATATTAAAGAGATGATACGTCAAGAGTGAGCCAATTATACGAATCGTCCCACTCTATATCTTTTAATTCTTTTATCAGGGATGTAGAATCCTTGATGTATGATTTCGAATTCACTACATGTTTCTGTAGAAATAAATCTATGTAGTGTGATAAGTTGCGGGTCAGAGAGCATACTCCTGATATAATAGGTCTTCCCGGCGGGTTCTCCAGATCCTTATGTATCTTTGGGAGATGGTAAAAAGTGGCCAGAGTGGAATCTACGACCTTTATATATTCCATTTCTTTTTTTATCTAAAAGAGATTCTGCTGATTTCATTAATAGCTGGAACTCCTCAAGATCTTGTTTTGAGGGATCGTCTATAAGAGGAATGTAGTAGTCTGTATCCGATAAAATTCTCAAAGCCTCTCTAATATAGTCTTCTTTGTTTTGTATAACTATAACACCTCCCTTATCTGCACTACGGATGACTATGTATTTATTCTCTTGGAGATTTTTTAGAGCTGACTTTTCATAAAATTTTAGATTATGTTTTTTAGTCGGCTCTGTGTTTATTTTGCGGAATTCATCAGCTACAATGGCATAAAATGTATCTATAAAATTCCCTTTGTGATGTTTAGGGTAAAAGTTAGAGGGTGGTTTGAGTTTAGGCCCTTTTCCGGATGTTGGTCCTTATCCACCATTTGCATTTTTTGTATATCTTTCTCTGATTGTTCTAGGATCTTAAAATGTCTCTTTATTGTCAGTTTTTTGATAAATTTGTTCAAATCCAAGAAAAGATCGAACTCGCTGATTTTTGCTGTGGGACAAAATAAAATGCTTTTTTAAGAACAGAAATTTCATTCTTGGTGAGTTGATGGGAAGACAGATTATAAATGCCTGAACTGCAAGTTTTATTGAGGTCCATCCCATTTGTCTTTATTGTTTTCTTTGTGTTTTTGATTTGGTTTCGACCGCCTCTACAGCCTCTTCTATATTTTTTCTTTTTACCGGTTTTCATCCTAATGGATGGAAGTAGTTTGTGATGGTTCTGGTACTTGGACCGTCCATGATTGGATATATTGCAGTGGGGTGTATCAGTGGAGGAAGGGTTAAAAAAATAAATAGAAGTAGATGCACCTGCGATAGGATAGTGTTCCGTGTTGTTCATGCCCATATTCGTATCCTCCATATTCGGGTTCTCTTTTTGTCCCTGTATGTTATAGGAGATCCGTTGGAGCTGGTCATTTTTATCTCGGGGGCCTTGATTGTGGATCGGCGAATTGTGTGTAGCAATGAGTGAATCTGCTTCCAGTCAGGGCCGTCTTTGCCGCAGGGCAAAAGGGGCAACTGCCCCGGGCCCAGTTGCTCTTGGGGGCCCAAGGGAGCTCCGTTTCCTGAGTCCCGACTCGCGACTCCCATTCACTATGCAGCAGCAGTCTTCAGAACAACTTACAAGCGCTGCTTAGCAAGCACGTCGTCGCCCCGCCGTCATGTGGTAAAAGGGGGTGTGACTCACCGCAGCCTGGCGAGTGACGCCACGGCGGAGCAGCCAGCAGCAGGGACTAAGTCTCCGCCTCCAGTCCGGAGCTAAAGGGATTGGGTGGTGAGTCACGGCCTCACGTGACCAGACCACCAGTGACTCACTCACCTTAGTACCTTACACAGCCAGAACTGCCACTGCTGCGCCAGGAGGGGAGGAGGTAGGTAAAGCAAAAAGCATGCATATTGACTTTATTTTATATTAGAAATTTAGATCGGTCAGGTCACCGAATTAATAATTAACCCTAGATCCATTCATAAATTAGTGGGGGATTATTATAGAGACAGACGGCCCCAGGAGACATAAGGGGTTGGGTTCTCTCTGTCTGCTGCTGAACTGTGGCCTGGGGCCACCACCGGCCACATTTACTAATCTTTGCTCAGGGGGGCCCTCATGGTGTGGACTGGACTGGTCATTTTCACTAAGGAATATAGTTTAACCATTTCTGTGCAAAAGAGAATAAGAAGCTCCAATCAGATATCTGCACATAGACCAAGACTCTTAATGACTTCTTTTTTTCTCTTTTGGACATAAACAGTTAAACTATATTCCTTAGTAAAAATGACCACTCCACACCACACTATGAGGGCCCCCCTGAGCAAAGGGTGACACCAGCCATAGCAACGCCACTGCCTCTATCTGTAAGTCGCTGGAGTGCAAGGCAGGCTCGCTTTTCTGAAGGAAGTGGAACTGTGAACTGTTTGAATTCTGAATGGCTGTACAGTCAGTAGTGGCATGTGACACATGCGGCAATAATAATGTGTCTGCTGGCCTGCAGCCTGGTAAAGACCTGTGTCATGTCATGTGTGATGTGCATCCCAATTATGCCATACATACGTGTGCAGATACTGGTCCTGTACTTCTGTGAGGCTGCAAGGCAGTGGTGTGGTGTCGACCACTCCTGAGACTGCATGTGCTTAGGCCAAATGCACACGGCCGTTGTTTGGGTCCGCATCCGAGCCGCCGTTTTGGCGGCTCGGATGCGGACCCATTCACTGTGTGTTGTGGTGGAGGGCGTGATTGCATGCTAGGGTGTGTGAAGGCGGGATACAGGGAGCCCAAGTAAATTCTTGCCCAGGGTCCAATCAATATTAAAGTCGGCCCTGCTTCCA